>NW_028232182.1:0-114528 GCF_054491065.1 Syngnathus leptorhynchus | reverse complement strand
AAAAAGAACCGGGCGGCCCGGTAGAATTGCTTAGCCGAGGTCCTGGAAGCCTAACCCGGCGTGATCTTGCGCAAATAGCCGCTGCTGAGCTCCAGCTGGAAGTGTAAAAAGAACCGGGCTGGTTCAAAAAAAGAACCGGGCGGGCCGGTAAAATTGCTTAGCCGGGGTCCTGGAAGCCTAACCCGGCGTTATCTTGCGCAAAAAGCCGCTGCTGAGCTCCAGCTGGAAGTGTAAAAAGAACCGGGCTGGTTCAAAAAAAGAACCGGGCGGCCCGGTAGAATTGCTTAGCCGAGGTCCTGGAAGCCTAACCCGGCGTGATCTTGCGCAAAAAGCCGCTGCTGAGCTCCAGCTGGAAGTGTAAAAAGAACCGGGCTGGTTCAAAAAAAGAACCGGGCGGCCCGGTAAAATTGCTTAGCCGGGGTCCTGGAAGCCTAACGCGGCGTGATCTTGCCCGAAAGTCGGCCTCTATACTTCCATATTAGGTACCAGGCGCTCAGAGCCAACTTGGCAAACATTTTCTAAGTGCCCACGGCTCTGCGGGGATTGTGCGTCCGACCCGCGCCGGTTCTCCAGCCGGCCTAAAATAACGCAAAACCAGCCTCTCCCCCTGGAGCTCACAGCCAAAGGCGAAACTTTTCTAAGTGCCTACGGCTCTGCGGGCTTTTGAGTCCACCCCGCGCCGGTTCGTCGGTCGGCCTCAAAAAGCGAAAAATCAGCCTCTCTCCCTGGAGCTCGACTCGAGTTGATCATTATACATGAAGAAATAACCAATTTCATCGTTTGGTTTATGTTTTACACGCGTTTTAAATTTTATTGCCGAAATCGCTTTTTCTCGCCGAGATAAGCACGTTTTCTGAAATGCCGCTCTCCCGTCACTCTGGTTAAAGTGTTATGAAAAAAAAGGCTGTTGGGGGCTAGGGAGTATCGAGTTGATCATTATACATGAAGAAATAACCAATTTCATCGTTTGGTTTATGTTTTACACGCGTTTTAAATTTTATTGCCGAAATCGCTTTTTCTCGCCGAGATAAGCACGTTTTCTGAAATGCCGCTCTCCCGTCACTCTGGTTAAAGTGTTATGAAAAAAAAGGCTGTTGGGGGCTAGGGAGTATCGAGTTGATCATTATACATGAAGAAATAACCAATTTCATCGTTTGGTTTATGTTTTACACGCGTTTTAAATTTTATTGCCGAAATCGCTTTTTCTCGCCGAGATAAGCACGTTTTCTGAAATGCCGCTCTCCCGTCACTCTGGTTAAAGTGTTATGAAAAAAAAGGCTGTTGGGGGCTAGGGAGTATCGAGTTGATCATTATACATGAAGAAATAACCAATTTCATCGTTTGGTTTATGTTTTACACGCGTTTTAAATTTTATTGCCGAAATCGCTTTTTCTCGCCGAGATAAGCACGTTTTCTGAAATGCCGCTCTCCCGTCACTCTGGTTAAAGTGTTATGAAAAAAAAGGCTGTTGGGGGCTAGGGAGTATCGAGTTGATCATTATACATGAAGAAATAACCAATTTCATCGTTTGGTTTATGTTTTACACGCGTTTTAAATTTTATTGCCGAAATCGCTTTTTCTCGCCGAGATAAGCACGTTTTCTGAAATGCCGCTCTCCCGTCACTCTGGTTAAAGTGTTATGAAAAAAAAGGCTGTTGGGGGCTAGGGAGTATCGAGTTGATCATTATACATGAAGAAATAACCAATTTCATCGTTTGGTTTATGTTTTACACGCGTTTTAAATTTTATTGCCGAAATCGCTTTTTCTCGCCGAGACAAGCACGTTTTCTGAAATGCCGCTCTCCCGTCACTCTGGTTAAAGTGTTATGAAAAAAAAGGCTGTTGGGGGCTAGGGAGTATCGAGTTGATCATTATACATGAAGAAATAACCAATTTCATCGTTTGGTTTATGTTTTACACGCGTTTTAAATTTTATTGCCGAAATCGCTTTTTCTCGCCGAGATAAGCACGTTTTCTGAAATGCCGCTCTCCCGTCACTCTGGTTAAAGTGTTATGAAAAAAAAGGCTGTTGGGGGCTAGGGAGTATCGAGTTGATCATTATACATGAAGAAATAACCAATTTCATCGTTTGGTTTATGTTTTACACGCGTTTTAAATTTTATTGCCGAAATCGCTTTTTCTCGCCGAGATAAGCACGTTTTCTGAAATGCCGCTCTCCCGTCACTCTGGTTAAAGTGTTATGAAAAAAAAGGCTGTTGGGGGCTAGGGAGTATCGAGTTGATCATTATACATGAAGAAATAACCAATTTCATCGTTTGGTTTATGTTTTACACGCGTTTTAAATTTTATTGCCGAAATCGCTTTTTCTCGCCGAGATAAGCACGTTTTCTGAAATGCCGCTCTCCCGTCACTCTGGTTAAAGTGTTATGAAAAAAAAAGGCTGTTGGGGGCTAGGGAGTATCGAGTTGATCATTATACATGAAGAAATAACCAATTTCATCGTTTGGTTTATGTTTTACACGCGTTTTAAATTTTATTGCCGAAATCGCTTTTTCTCGCCGAGATAAGCACGTTTTCTGAAATGCCGCTCTCCCGTCACTCTGGTTAAAGTGTTATGAAAAAAAAGGCTGTTGGGGGCTAGGGAGTATCGAGTTGATCATTATACATGAAGAAATAACCAATTTCATCGTTTGGTTTATGTTTTACACGCGTTTTAAATTTTATTGCCGAAATCGCTTTTTCTCGCCGAGATAAGCACGTTTTCTGAAATGCCGCTCTCCCGTCACTCTGGTTAAAGTGTTATGAAAAAAAAGGCTGTTGGGGGCTAGGGAGTATCGAGTTGATCATTATACATGAAGAAATAACCAATTTCATCGTTTGGTTTATGTTTTACACGCGTTTTAAATTTTATTGCCGAAATCGCTTTTTCTCGCCGAGATAAGCACGTTTTCTGAAATGCCGCTCTCCCGTCACTCTGGTTAAAGTGTTATGAAAAAAAAGGCTGTTGGGTGCTAGGGAGTATCGAGTTGATCATTATACATGAAGAAATAACCAATTTCATCGTTTGGTTTATGTTTTACACGCGTTTTAAATTTTATTGCCGAAATCGCTTTTTCTCTCCGAGATAAGCACGTTTTCTGAAATGCCGCTCTCCCGTCACTCTGGTTAAAGTGTCATGAAAAAAAAAGGCTGTTGGGGGCTAGGGAGTATCGAGTTGATCATTATACATGAAGAAATAACCAATTTCATCGTTTGGTTTATGTTTTACACGCGTTTTAAATTTTATTGCCGAAATCGCTTTTTCTCGCCGAGATAAGCACGTTTTCTGAAATGCCGCTCTCCCGTCACTCTGGTTAAAGTGTTATGAAAAAAAAGGCTGTTGGGGGCTAGGGAGTATCGAGTTGATCATTATACATGAAGAAATAACCAATTTCATCGTTTGGTTTATGTTTTACACGCGTTTTAAATTTTATTGCCGAAATCGCTTTTTCTCGCCGAGATAAGCACGTTTTCTGAAATGCCGCTCTCCCGTCACTCTGGTTAAAGTGTTATGAAAAAAAAGGCTGTTGGGGGCTAGGGAGTATCGAGTTGATCATTATACATGAAGAAATAACCAATTTCATCGTTTGGTTTATGTTTTACACGCGTTTTAAATTTTATTGCCGAAATCGCTTTTTCTCGCCGAGATAAGCACGTTTTCTGAAATGCCGCTCTCCCGTCACTCTGGTTAAAGTGTTATGAAAAAAAAGGCTGTTGGGGGCTAGGGAGTATCGAGTTGATCATTATACATGAAGAAATAACCAATTTCATCGTTTGGTTTATGTTTTACACGCGTTTTAAATTTTATTGCCGAAATCGCTTTTTCTCGCCGAGATAAGCACGTTTTCTGAAATGCCGCTCTCCCGTCACTCTGGTTAAAGTGTTATGAAAAAAAAGGCTGTTGGGGGCTAGGGAGTATCGAGTTGATCATTATACATGAAGAAATAACCAATTTCATCGTTTGGTTTATGTTTTACACGCGTTTTAAATTTTATTGCCGAAATCGCTTTTTCTCGCCGAGATAAGCACGTTTTCTGAAATGCCGCTCTCCCGTCACTCTGGTTAAAGTGTTATGAAAAAAAAGGCTGTTGGGGGCTAGGGAGTATCGAGTTGATCATTATACATGAAGAAATAACCAATTTCATCGTTTGGTTTATGTTTTACACGCGTTTTAAATTTTATTGCCGAAATCGCTTTTTCTCGCCGAGATAGCACGTTTTCTGAAATGCCGCTCTCCCGTCACTCTGGTTAAAGTGTTATGAAAAAAAAGGCTGTTGGGGGCTAGGGAGTATCGAGTTGATCATTATACATGAAGAAATAACCAATTTCATCGTTTGGTTTATGTTTTACACGCGTTTTAAATTTTATTGCCGAAATCGCTTTTTCTCGCCGAGATAAGCACGTTTTCTGAAATGCCGCTCTCCCGTCACTCTGGTTAAAGTGTTATGAAAAAAAAGGCTGTTGGGGGCTAGGGAGTATCGAGTTGATCATTATACATGAAGAAATAACCAATTTCATCGTTTGGTTTATGTTTTACACGCGTTTTAAATTTTATTGCCGAAATCGCTTTTCTCGCCGAGATAAGCACGTTTTCTGAAATGCCGCTCTCCCGTCACTCTGGTTAAAGTGTTATGAAAAAAAAGGCTGTTGGGGGCTAGGGAGTATCGAGTTGATCATTATACATGAAGAAATAACCAATTTCATCGTTTGGTTTATGTTTTACACGCGTTTTAAATTTTATTGCCGAAATCGCTTTTTCTCGCCGAGATAAGCACGTTTTCTGAAATGCCGCTCTCCCGTCACTCTGGTTAAAGTGTTATGAAAAAAAAGGCTGTTGGGGGCTAGGGAGTATCGAGTTGATCATTATACATGAAGAAATAACCAATTTCATCGTTTGGTTTATGTTTTACACGCGTTTTAAATTTTATTGCCGAAATCGCTTTTTCTCGCCGAGATAAGCACGTTTTCTGAAATGCCGCTCTCCCGTCACTCTGGTTAAAGTGTTATGAAAAAAAAGGCTGTTGGGGGCTAGGGAGTATCGAGTTGATCATTATACATGAAGAAATAACCAATTTCATCGTTTGGTTTATGTTTTACACGCGTTTTAAATTTTATTGCCGAAATCGCTTTTTCTCGCCGAGATAAGCACGTTTTCTGAAATGCCGCTCTCCCGTCACTCTGGTTAAAGTGTTATGAAAAAAAAGGCTGTTGGGGGCTAGGGAGTATCGAGTTGATCATTATACATGAAGAAATAACCAATTTCATCGTTTGGTTTATGTTTTACACGCGTTTTAAATTTTATTGCCGAAATCGCTTTTTCTCGCCGAGATAAGCACGTTTTCTGAAATGCCGCTCTCCCGTCACTCTGGTTAAAGTGTTATGAAAAAAAAGGCTGTTGGGGGCTAGGGAGTATCGAGTTGATCATTATACATGAAGAAATAACCAATTTCATCGTTTGGTTTATGTTTTACACGCGTTTTAAATTTTATTGCCGAAATCGCTTTTTCTCGCCGAGATAAGCACGTTTTCTGAAATGCCGCTCTCCCGTCACTCTGGTTAAAGTGTTATGAAAAAAAAGGCTGTTGGGGGCTAGGGAGTATCGAGTTGATCATTATACATGAAGAAATAACCAATTTCATCGTTTGGTTTATGTTTTACACGCGTTTTAAATTTTATTGCCGAAATCGCTTTTTCTCGCCGAGATAAGCACGTTTTCTGAAATGCCGCTCTCCCGTCACTCTGGTTAAAGTGTTATGAAAAAAAAGGCTGTTGGGGGCTAGGGAGTATCGAGTTGATCATTATACATGAAGAAATAACCAATTTCATCGTTTGGTTTATGTTTTACACGCGTTTTAAATTTTATTGCCGAAATCGCTTTTTCTCGCCGAGATAAGCACGTTTTCTGAAATGCCGCTCTCCCGTCACTCTGGTTAAAGTGTTATGAAAAAAAAGGCTGTTGGGGGCTAGGGAGTATCGAGTTGATCATTATACATGAAGAAATAACCAATTTCATCGTTTGGTTTATGTTTTACACGCGTTTTAAATTTTATTGCCGAAATCGCTTTTTCTCGCCGAGATAAGCACGTTTTCTGAAATGCCGCTCTCCCGTCACTCTGGTTAAAGTGTTATGAAAAAAAAGGCTGTTGGGGGCTAGGGAGTATCGAGTTGATCATTATACATGAAGAAATAACCAATTTCATCGTTTGGTTTATGTTTTACACGCGTTTTAAATTTTATTGCCGAAATCGCTTTTTCTCGCCGAGATAAGCACGTTTTCTGAAATGCCGCTCTCCCGTCACTCTGGTTAAAGTGTTATGAAAAAAAAGGCTGTTGGGGGCTAGGGAGTATCGAGTTGATCATTATACATGAAGAAATAACCAATTTCATCGTTTGGTTTATGTTTTACACGCGTTTTAAATTTTATTGCCGAAATCGCTTTTTCTCGCCGAGATAAGCACGTTTTCTGAAATGCCGCTCTCCCGTCACTCTGGTTAAAGTGTTATGAAAAAAAAGGCTGTTGGGGGCTAGGGAGTATCGAGTTGATCATTATACATGAAGAAATAACCAATTTCATCGTTTGGTTTATGTTTTACACGCGTTTTAAATTTTATTGCCGAAATCGCTTTTTCTCGCCGAGATAAGCACGTTTTCTGAAATGCCGCTCTCCCGTCACTCTGGTTAAAGTGTTATGAAAAAAAAGGCTGTTGGGGGCTAGGGAGTATCGAGTTGATCATTATACATGAAGAAATAACCAATTTCATCGTTTGGTTTATGTTTTACACGCGTTTTAAATTTTATTGCCGAAATCGCTTTTTCTCGCCGAGATAAGCACGTTTTCTGAAATGCCGCTCTCCCGTCACTCTGGTTAAAGTGTTATGAAAAAAAAGGCTGTTGGGGGCTAGGGAGTATCGAGTTGATCATTATACATGAAGAAATAACCAATTTCATCGTTTGGTTTATGTTTTACACGCGTTTTAAATTTTATTGCCGAAATCGCTTTTTCTCGCCGAGATAAGCACGTTTTCTGAAATGCCGCTCTCCCGTCACTCTGGTTAAAGTGTTATGAAAAAAAAGGCTGTTGGGGGCTAGGGAGTATCGAGTTGATCATTATACATGAAGAAATAACCAATTTCATCGTTTGGTTTATGTTTTACACGCGTTTTAAATTTTATTGCCGAAATCGCTTTTTCTCGCCGAGATAAGCACGTTTTCTGAAATGCCGCTCTCCCGTCACTCTGGTTAAAGTGTTATGAAAAAAAAGGCTGTTGGGGGCTAGGGAGTATCGAGTTGATCATTATACATGAAGAAATAACCAATTTCATCGTTTGGTTTATGTTTTACACGCGTTTTAAATTTTATTGCCGAAATCGCTTTTTCTCGCCGAGATAAGCACGTTTTCTGAAATGCCGCTCTCCCGTCACTCTGGTTAAAGTGTTATGAAAAAAAAGGCTGTTGGGGGCTAGGGAGTATCGAGTTGATCATTATACATGAAGAAATAACCAATTTCATCGTTTGGTTTATGTTTTACACGCGTTTTAAATTTTATTGCCGAAATCGCTTTTTCTCGCCGAGATAAGCACGTTTTCTGAAATGCCGCTCTCCCGTCACTCTGGTTAAAGTGTTATGAAAAAAAAGGCTGTTGGGGGCTAGGGAGTATCGAGTTGATCATTATACATGAAGAAATAACCAATTTCATCGTTTGGTTTATGTTTTACACGCGTTTTAAATTTTATTGCCGAAATCGCTTTTTCTCGCCGAGATAAGCACGTTTTCTGAAATGCCGCTCTCCCGTCACTCTGGTTAAAGTGTTATGAAAAAAAAGGCTGTTGGGGGCTAGGGAGTATCGAGTTGATCATTATACATGAAGAAATAACCAATTTCATCGTTTGGTTTATGTTTTACACGCGTTTTAAATTTTATTGCCGAAATCGCTTTTTCTCGCCGAGATAAGCACGTTTTCTGAAATGCCGCTCTCCCGTCACTCTGGTTAAAGTGTTATGAAAAAAAAGGCTGTTGGGGGCTAGGGAGTATCGAGTTGATCATTATACATGAAGAAATAACCAATTTCATCGTTTGGTTTATGTTTTACACGCGTTTTAAATTTTATTGCCGAAATCGCTTTTTCTCGCCGAGATAAGCACGTTTTCTGAAATGCCGCTCTCCCGTCACTCTGGTTAAAGTGTTATGAAAAAAAAGGCTGTTGGGGGCTAGGGAGTATCGAGTTGATCATTATACATGAAGAAATAACCAATTTCATCGTTTGGTTTATGTTTTACACGCGTTTTAAATTTTATTGCCGAAATCGCTTTTTCTCGCCGAGATAAGCACGTTTTCTGAAATGCCGCTCTCCCGTCACTCTGGTTAAAGTGTTATGAAAAAAAAGGCTGTTGGGGGCTAGGGAGTATCGAGTTGATCATTATACATGAAGAAATAACCAATTTCATCGTTTGGTTTATGTTTTACACGCGTTTTAAATTTTATTGCCGAAATCGCTTTTTCTCGCCGAGATAAGCACGTTTTCTGAAATGCCGCTCTCCCGTCACTCTGGTTAAAGTGTTATGAAAAAAAAGGCTGTTGGGGGCTAGGGAGTATCGAGTTGATCATTATACATGAAGAAATAACCAATTTCATCGTTTGGTTTATGTTTTACACGCGTTTTAAATTTTATTGCCGAAATCGCTTTTTCTCGCCGAGATAAGCACGTTTTCTGAAATGCCGCTCTCCCGTCACTCTGGTTAAAGTGTTATGAAAAAAAAGGCTGTTGGGGGCTAGGGAGTATCGAGTTGATCATTATACATGAAGAAATAACCAATTTCATCGTTTGGTTTATGTTTTACACGCGTTTTAAATTTTATTGCCGAAATCGCTTTTTCTCGCCGAGATAAGCACGTTTTCTGAAATGCCGCTCTCCCGTCACTCTGGTTAAAGTGTTATGAAAAAAAAGGCTGTTGGGGGCTAGGGAGTATCGAGTTGATCATTATACATGAAGAAATAACCAATTTCATCGTTTGGTTTATGTTTTACACGCGTTTTAAATTTTATTGCCGAAATCGCTTTTTCTCGCCGAGATAAGCACGTTTTCTGAAATGCCGCTCTCCCGTCACTCTGGTTAAAGTGTTATGAAAAAAAAGGCTGTTGGGGGCTAGGGAGTATCGAGTTGATCATTATACATGAAGAAATAACCAATTTCATCGTTTGGTTTATGTTTTACACGCGTTTTAAATTTTATTGCCGAAATCGCTTTTTCTCGCCGAGATAAGCACGTTTTCTGAAATGCCGCTCTCCCGTCACTCTGGTTAAAGTGTTATGAAAAAAAAGGCTGTTGGGGGCTAGGGAGTATCGAGTTGATCATTATACATGAAGAAATAACCAATTTCATCGTTTGGTTTATGTTTTACACGCGTTTTAAATTTTATTGCCGAAATCGCTTTTTCTCGCCGAGATAAGCACGTTTTCTGAAATGCCGCTCTCCCGTCACTCTGGTTAAAGTGTTATGAAAAAAAAGGCTGTTGGGGGCTAGGGAGTATCGAGTTGATCATTATACATGAAGAAATAACCAATTTCATCGTTTGGTTTATGTTTTACACGCGTTTTAAATTTTATTGCCGAAATCGCTTTTTCTCGCCGAGATAAGCACGTTTTCTGAAATGCCGCTCTCCCGTCACTCTGGTTAAAGTGTTATGAAAAAAAAGGCTGTTGGGGGCTAGGGAGTATCGAGTTGATCATTATACATGAAGAAATAACCAATTTCATCGTTTGGTTTATGTTTTACACGCGTTTTAAATTTTATTGCCGAAATCGCTTTTTCTCGCCGAGATAAGCACGTTTTCTGAAATGCCGCTCTCCCGTCACTCTGGTTAAAGTGTTATGAAAAAAAAAGGCTGTTGGGGGCTAGGGAGTATCGAGTTGATCATTATACATGAAGAAATAACCAATTTCATCGTTTGGTTTATGTTTTACACGCGTTTTAAATTTTATTGCCGAAATCGCTTTTTCTCGCCGAGATAAGCACGTTTTCTGAAATGCCGCTCTCCCGTCACTCTGGTTAAAGTGTTATGAAAAAAAAGGCTGTTGGGGGCTAGGGAGTATCGAGTTGATCATTATACATGAAGAAATAACCAATTTCATCGTTTGGTTTATGTTTTACACGCGTTTTAAATTTTATTGCCGAAATCGCTTTTTCTCGCCGAGATAAGCACGTTTTCTGAAATGCCGCTCTCCCGTCACTCTGGTTAAAGTGTTATGAAAAAAAAGGCTGTTGGGGGCTAGGGAGTATCGAGTTGATCATTATACATGAAGAAATAACCAATTTCATCGTTTGGTTTATGTTTTACACGCGTTTTAAATTTTATTGCCGAAATCGCTTTTTCTCGCCGAGATAAGCACGTTTTCTGAAATGCCGCTCTCCCGTCACTCTGGTTAAAGTGTTATGAAAAAAAAGGCTGTTGGGGGCTAGGGAGTATCGAGTTGATCATTATACATGAAGAAATAACCAATTTCATCGTTTGGTTTATGTTTTACACGCGTTTTAAATTTTATTGCCGAAATCGCTTTTTCTCGCCGAGATAAGCACGTTTTCTGAAATGCCGCTCTCCCGTCACTCTGGTTAAAGTGTTATGAAAAAAAAGGCTGTTGGGGGCTAGGGAGTATCGAGTTGATCATTATACATGAAGAAATAACCAATTTCATCGTTTGGTTTATGTTTTACACGCGTTTTAAATTTTATTGCCGAAATCGCTTTTTCTCGCCGAGATAAGCACGTTTTCTGAAATGCCGCTCTCCCGTCACTCTGGTTAAAGTGTTATGAAAAAAAAGGCTGTTGGGGGCTAGGGAGTATCGAGTTGATCATTATACATGAAGAAATAACCAATTTCATCGTTTGGTTTATGTTTTACACGCGTTTTAAATTTTATTGCCGAAATCGCTTTTTCTCGCCGAGATAAGCACGTTTTCTGAAATGCCGCTCTCCCGTCACTCTGGTTAAAGTGTTATGAAAAAAAAGGCTGTTGGGGGCTAGGGAGTATCGAGTTGATCATTATACATGAAGAAATAACCAATTTCATCGTTTGGTTTATGTTTTACACGCGTTTTAAATTTTATTGCCGAAATCGCTTTTTCTCGCCGAGATAAGCACGTTTTCTGAAATGCCGCTCTCCCGTCACTCTGGTTAAAGTGTTATGAAAAAAAAGGCTGTTGGGGGCTAGGGAGTATCGAGTTGATCATTATACATGAAGAAATAACCAATTTCATCGTTTGGTTTATGTTTTACACGCGTTTTAAATTTTATTGCCGAAATCGCTTTTTCTCGCCGAGATAAGCACGTTTTCTGAAATGCCGCTCTCCCGTCACTCTGGTTAAAGTGTTATGAAAAAAAAGGCTGTTGGGGGCTAGGGAGTATCGAGTTGATCATTATACATGAAGAAATAACCAATTTCATCGTTTGGTTTATGTTTTACACGCGTTTTAAATTTTATTGCCGAAATCGCTTTTTCTCGCCGAGATAAGCACGTTTTCTGAAATGCCGCTCTCCCGTCACTCTGGTTAAAGTGTTATGAAAAAAAAGGCTGTTGGGGGCTAGGGAGTATCGAGTTGATCATTATACATGAAGAAATAACCAATTTCATCGTTTGGTTTATGTTTTACACGCGTTTTAAATTTTATTGCCGAAATCGCTTTTTCTCGCCGAGATAAGCACGTTTTCTGAAATGCCGCTCTCCCGTCACTCTGGTTAAAGTGTTATGAAAAAAAAGGCTGTTGGGGGCTAGGGAGTATCGAGTTGATCATTATACATGAAGAAATAACCAATTTCATCGTTTGGTTTATGTTTTACACGCGTTTTAAATTTTATTGCCGAAATCGCTTTTTCTCGCCGAGATAAGCACGTTTTCTGAAATGCCGCTCTCCCGTCACTCTGGTTAAAGTGTTATGAAAAAAAAGGCTGTTGGGGGCTAGGGAGTATCGAGTTGATCATTATACATGAAGAAATAACCAATTTCATCGTTTGGTTTATGTTTTACACGCGTTTTAAATTTTATTGCCGAAATCGCTTTTTCTCGCCGAGATAAGCACGTTTTCTGAAATGCCGCTCTCCCGTCACTCTGGTTAAAGTGTTATGAAAAAAAAGGCTGTTGGGGGCTAGGGAGTATCGAGTTGATCATTATACATGAAGAAATAACCAATTTCATCGTTTGGTTTATGTTTTACACGCGTTTTAAATTTTATTGCCGAAATCGCTTTTTCTCGCCGAGATAAGCACGTTTTCTGAAATGCCGCTCTCCCGTCACTCTGGTTAAAGTGTTATGAAAAAAAAGGCTGTTGGGGGCTAGGGAGTATCGAGTTGATCATTATACATGAAGAAATAACCAATTTCATCGTTTGGTTTATGTTTTACACGCGTTTTAAATTTTATTGCCGAAATCGCTTTTTCTCGCCGAGATAAGCACGTTTTCTGAAATGCCGCTCTCCCGTCACTCTGGTTAAAGTGTTATGAAAAAAAAGGCTGTTGGGGGCTAGGGAGTATCGAGTTGATCATTATACATGAAGAAATAACCAATTTCATCGTTTGGTTTATGTTTTACACGCGTTTTAAATTTTATTGCCGAAATCGCTTTTTCTCGCCGAGATAAGCACGTTTTCTGAAATGCCGCTCTCCCGTCACTCTGGTTAAAGTGTTATGAAAAAAAAGGCTGTTGGGGGCTAGGGAGTATCGAGTTGATCATTATACATGAAGAAATAACCAATTTCATCGTTTGGTTTATGTTTTACACGCGTTTTAAATTTTATTGCCGAAATCGCTTTTTCTCGCCGAGATAAGCACGTTTTCTGAAATGCCGCTCTCCCGTCACTCTGGTTAAAGTGTTATGAAAAAAAAGGCTGTTGGGGGCTAGGGAGTATCGAGTTGATCATTATACATGAAGAAATAACCAATTTCATCGTTTGGTTTATGTTTTACACGCGTTTTAAATTTTATTGCCGAAATCGCTTTTTCTCGCCGAGATAAGCACGTTTTCTGAAATGCCGCTCTCCCGTCACTCTGGTTAAAGTGTTATGAAAAAAAAGGCTGTTGGGGGCTAGGGAGTATCGAGTTGATCATTATACATGAAGAAATAACCAATTTCATCGTTTGGTTTATGTTTTACACGCGTTTTAAATTTTATTGCCGAAATCGCTTTTTCTCGCCGAGATAAGCACGTTTTCTGAAATGCCGCTCTCCCGTCACTCTGGTTAAAGTGTTATGAAAAAAAAGGCTGTTGGGGGCTAGGGAGTATCGAGTTGATCATTATACATGAAGAAATAACCAATTTCATCGTTTGGTTTATGTTTTACACGCGTTTTAAATTTTATTGCCGAAATCGCTTTTTCTCGCCGAGATAAGCACGTTTTCTGAAATGCCGCTCTCCCGTCACTCTGGTTAAAGTGTTATGAAAAAAAAGGCTGTTGGGGGCTAGGGAGTATCGAGTTGATCATTATACATGAAGAAATAACCAATTTCATCGTTTGGTTTATGTTTTACACGCGTTTTAAATTTTATTGCCGAAATCGCTTTTTCTCGCCGAGATAAGCACGTTTTCTGAAATGCCGCTCTCCCGTCACTCTGGTTAAAGTGTTATGAAAAAAAAGGCTGTTGGGGGCTAGGGAGTATCGAGTTGATCATTATACATGAAGAAATAACCAATTTCATCGTTTGGTTTATGTTTTACACGCGTTTTAAATTTTATTGCCGAAATCGCTTTTTCTCGCCGAGATAAGCACGTTTTCTGAAATGCCGCTCTCCCGTCACTCTGGTTAAAGTGTTATGAAAAAAAAGGCTGTTGGGGGCTAGGGAGTATCGAGTTGATCATTATACATGAAGAAATAACCAATTTCATCGTTTGGTTTATGTTTTACACGCGTTTTAAATTTTATTGCCGAAATCGCTTTTTCTCGCCGAGATAAGCACGTTTTCTGAAATGCCGCTCTCCCGTCACTCTGGTTAAAGTGTTATGAAAAAAAAGGCTGTTGGGGGCTAGGGAGTATCGAGTTGATCATTATACATGAAGAAATAACCAATTTCATCGTTTGGTTTATGTTTTACACGCGTTTTAAATTTTATTGCCGAAATCGCTTTTTCTCGCCGAGATAAGCACGTTTTCTGAAATGCCGCTCTCCCGTCACTCTGGTTAAAGTGTTATGAAAAAAAAGGCTGTTGGGGGCTAGGGAGTATCGAGTTGATCATTATACATGAAGAAATAACCAATTTCATCGTTTGGTTTATGTTTTACACGCGTTTTAAATTTTATTGCCGAAATCGCTTTTTCTCGCCGAGATAAGCACGTTTTCTGAAATGCCGCTCTCCCGTCACTCTGGTTAAAGTGTTATGAAAAAAAAGGCTGTTGGGGGCTAGGGAGTATCGAGTTGATCATTATACATGAAGAAATAACCAATTTCATCGTTTGGTTTATGTTTTACACGCGTTTTAAATTTTATTGCCGAAATCGCTTTTTCTCGCCGAGATAAGCACGTTTTCTGAAATGCCGCTCTCCCGTCACTCTGGTTAAAGTGTTATGAAAAAAAAGGCTGTTGGGGGCTAGGGAGTATCGAGTTGATCATTATACATGAAGAAATAACCAATTTCATCGTTTGGTTTATGTTTTACACGCGTTTTAAATTTTATTGCCGAAATCGCTTTTTCTCGCCGAGATAAGCACGTTTTCTGAAATGCCGCTCTCCCGTCACTCTGGTTAAAGTGTTATGAAAAAAAAGGCTGTTGGGGGCTAGGGAGTATCGAGTTGATCATTATACATGAAGAAATAACCAATTTCATCGTTTGGTTTATGTTTTACACGCGTTTTAAATTTTATTGCCGAAATCGCTTTTTCTCGCCGAGATAAGCACGTTTTCTGAAATGCCGCTCTCCCGTCACTCTGGTTAAAGTGTTATGAAAAAAAAGGCTGTTGGGGGCTAGGGAGTATCGAGTTGATCATTATACATGAAGAAATAACCAATTTCATCGTTTGGTTTATGTTTTACACGCGTTTTAAATTTTATTGCCGAAATCGCTTTTTCTCGCCGAGATAAGCACGTTTTCTGAAATGCCGCTCTCCCGTCACTCTGGTTAAAGTGTTATGAAAAAAAAAGGCTGTTGGGGGCTAGGGAGTATCGAGTTGATCATTATACATGAAGAAATAACCAATTTCATCGTTTGGTTTATGTTTTACACGCGTTTTAAATTTTATTGCCGAAATCGCTTTTTCTCGCCGAGATAAGCACGTTTTCTGAAATGCCGCTCTCCCGTCACTCTGGTTAAAGTGTTATGAAAAAAAAAGGCTGTTGGGGGCTAGGGAGTATCGAGTTGATCATTATACATGAAGAAATAACCAATTTCATCGTTTGGTTTATGTTTTACACGCGTTTTAAATTTTATTGCCGAAATCGCTTTTTCTCGCCGAGATAAGCACGTTTTCTGAAATGCCGCTCTCCCGTCACTCTGGTTAAAGTGTTATGAAAAAAAAGGCTGTTGGGGGCTAGGGAGTATCGAGTTGATCATTATACATGAAGAAATAACCAATTTCATCGTTTGGTTTATGTTTTACACGCGTTTTAAATTTTATTGCCGAAATCGCTTTTTCTCGCCGAGATAAGCACGTTTTCTGAAATGCCGCTCTCCCGTCACTCTGGTTAAAGTGTTATGAAAAAAAAGGCTGTTGGGGGCTAGGGAGTATCGAGTTGATCATTATACATGAAGAAATAACCAATTTCATCGTTTGGTTTATGTTTTACACGCGTTTTAAATTTTATTGCCGAAATCGCTTTTTCTCGCCGAGATAAGCACGTTTTCTGAAATGCCGCTCTCCCGTCACTCTGGTTAAAGTGTTATGAAAAAAAAGGCTGTTGGGGGCTAGGGAGTATCGAGTTGATCATTATACATGAAGAAATAACCAATTTCATCGTTTGGTTTATGTTTTACACGCGTTTTAAATTTTATTGCCGAAATCGCTTTTTCTCGCCGAGATAAGCACGTTTTCTGAAATGCCGCTCTCCCGTCACTCTGGTTAAAGTGTTATGAAAAAAAAGGCTGTTGGGGGCTAGGGAGTATCGAGTTGATCCTTATACATGAAGAAATAACCAATTTCATCGTTTGGTTTATGTTTTACACGCGTTTTAAATTTTATTGCCGAAATCGCTTTTTCTCGCCGAGATAAGCACGTTTTCTGAAATGCCGCTCTCCTGTCACTCTGGTTAAAGTGTTATGAAAAAAAAGGCTGTTGGGGGCTAGGGAGTATCGAGTTGATCTTTATACATGAAGAAATAACCAATTTCATCGTTTGGTTTATGTTTTACACGCGTTTTAAATTTTATTGCCGAAATCGCTTTTTCTCGCCGAGATAAGCACGTTTTCTGAAATGCCGCTCTCCCGTCACTCTGGTTAAAGTGTTATGAAAAAAAAGGCTGTTGGGGGCTAGGGAGTATCGAGTTGATCATTATACATGAAGAAATAACCAATTTCATCGTTTGGTTTATGTTTTACACGCGTTTTAAATTTTATTGCCGAAATCGCTTTTTCTCGCCGAGATAAGCACGTTTTCTGAAATGCCGCTCTCCCGTCACTCTGGTTAAAGTGTTATGAAAAAAAAGGCTGTTGGGGGCTAGGGAGTATCGAGTTGATCATTATACATTAAGAAATAACAAATTTCATCGTTTGGTTTATGTTTTACACGATGCTGAGCTCCAGCTGGAAGTGTAAAAAGAACCGGGCTGGTTAAAAAAAGAACCGGGCGACCCGGTAAAATTGCTTAGCCGGGGCTCTGGAAGCCTAACACGGCGTGATCTTGTCCAAAAAGCCGCTGCTGAGCTCCAGCCGGAAGTGTAAAAAGAACCGGGCTGGTTAAAAAAAAGAACCGGGCGACCCGGTAAAATTGCTTAGCCGGGGCTCTGGAAGCCTAACACGGCGTGATCTTGTCCAAAAAGCCGCTGCTGAGCTCCAGCTGGAAGTGTAAAAAGAACCGGGCTGGTTAAAAAAAAGAACCGGGCGGCCCGGTAAAATTGCTTAGCCGGGGCTCTGGAAGCCTAACCCGGCGTGATACTGTGCAAAAAGCCGCTGCTGAGCTCCAGCTGGAAGTGTAAAAAAAACCGGGCTGGTTAAAAAAAAGAACCGGGCGACCCTGTAAAATTGCTTAGCCGGGGCTCTGGAAGCCTAACACGGCGTGATCTTGTCCAAAAACCAGCTGCTGAGCTCCAGCTGGAAGTGTAAAAAGAACCGGGCTGGTTAAAAAAAAGAACCGGGCGGGCCGGTAAAATTGCTTAGCCGGGGCTCTGGAAGCCTAACACGGCGTGATCTTGTCCAAAAAGCCGCTCGTGAGCTCCAGCTGGAAGTGTAAAAAGAACCGGGCTGGTTAAAAAAAAGAACCGGGCGGCCCGGTAGAATTGCTTAGCCGAGGTCCTGGAAGCCTAACCCGGCGTGATCTTGCGCAAAAAGCCGCTGCTGAGCTCCAGCTGGAAGTGTAAAAAGAACCGGGCTGGTTAAAAAAAAGAACCGGGCGGCCCGGTAAAATTGCTTAGCCGGGGTCCTGGAAGCCTAACGCGGCGTGATCTTGCCCGGAAGTCGGCCTCTATACTTCCATATTATGTACCAGGCGCTCAGAGCCAACTTGGCAAAAATTTTCTAAGTGCCCACGGCTCTGCGGGGATTGTGCGTCCGACCCGCGCCGGTTCTCCAGCCGGCCTAAAATAACGCAAAACCAGCCTCTCCCCCTGGAGCTCACAGCCAAAGGCGAAACTTTTCTAAGTGCCTACGGCTCTGCGGGCTTTTGAGTCCGCCCCGCGCCGGTTCGTCGGTCGGCCTCAAAAAGCGAAAAATCAGCCTCTCTCCCTGGAGCTCGACTCGAGTTGATAATTATACATGAAGAAATAACCAATTTCATCGTTTGGTTTATGTTTTACACGCGTTTTAAATTTTATTGCCGAAATCGCTTTTTCTCGCCGAGACAAGCACGTTTTCTGAAATGCCGCTCTCCCGTCACTCTGGTTAAAGTGTTATGAAAAAAAAGGCTGTTGGGGGCTAGGGAGTATCGAGTTGATCATTATACATGAAGAAATAACCAATTTCATCGTTTGGTTTATGTTTTACACGATGCTGAGCTCCAGCTGGAAGTGTAAAAAGAACCGGGCTGGTTAAAAAAAGAACCGGGCGACCCGGTAAAATTGCTTAGCCGGGGCTCTGGAAGCCTAACCCGGCGTGATACTGTGCAAAAAGCCGCTGCTGAGCTCCAGCTGGAAGTGTAAAAAAAACCGGGCTGGTTAAAAAAATGAACCGGGCGAGCCTGTAAAATTGCTTAGCCGGGGCTCTGGAAGCCTAACACGGCGTGATCTTGTCCAAAAACCCGCTGCTGAGCTCCAGCTGGAAGTGTAAAAAGAACCGGGCTGGTTAAAAAAAAGAACCGGGCGGGCCGGTAAAATTGCTTAGCCGGGGCTCTGGAAGCCTAACACGGCGTGATCTTGTCCAAAAAGCCGCTCGTGAGCTCCAGCTGGAAGTGTAAAAAGAACCGGGCTGGTTCAAAAAAAGAACCGGGCGGCCCGGTAGAATTGCTTAGCCGAGGTCCTGGAAGCCTAACCCGGCGTGATCTTGCGCAAAAAGCCGCTGCTGAGCTCCAGCTGGAAGTGTAAAAAGAACCGGGCTGGTTCAAAAAAAGAACCGGGCGGCCCGGTAAAATTGCTTAGCCGGGGTCCTGGAAGCCTAACCCGGCGTTATCTTGCGCAAAAAGCCGCTGCTGAGCTCCAGCTGGAAGTGTAAAAAGAACCGGGCTGGTTCAAAAAAAGAACCGGGCGGCCCGGTAGAATTGCTTAGCCGAGGTCCTGGAAGCCTAACCCGGCGTGATCTTGCGCAAAAAGCCGCTGCTGAGCTCCAGCTGGAAGTGTAAAAAGAACCGGGCTGGTTCAAAAAAAGAACCGGGCGGCCCGGTAAAATTGCTTAGCCGGGGTCCTGGAAGCCTAACGCGGCGTGATCTTGCCCGAAAGTCGGCCTCTATACTTCCATATTAGGTACCAGGCGCTCAGAGCCAACTTGGCAAAAATTTTCTAAGTGCCCACGGCTCTGCGGGGATTGTGCGTCCGACCCGCGCCGGTTCTCCAGCCGGCCTAAAATAACGCAAAACCAGCCTCTCCCCCTGGAGCTCACAGCCAAAGGCGAAACTTTTCTAAGTGCCTACGGCTCTGCGGGCTTTTGAGTCCGCCCCGCGCCGGTTCGTCGGTCGGCCTCAAAAAGCGAAAAATCAGCCTCTCTCCCTGGAGCTCGAGTTGATCATTATACATGAAGAAATAACCAATTTCATCGTTTGGTTTATGTTTTACACGCGTTTTAAATTTTATTGCCGAAATCGCTTTTTCTCGCCGAGATAAGCACGTTTTCTGAAATGCCGCTCTCCCGTCACTCTGGTTAAAGTGTTATGAAAAAAAAGGCTGTTGGGGGCTAGGGAGTATCGAGTTGATCATTATACATGAAGAAATAACCAATTTCATCGTTTGGTTTATGTTTTACACGCGTTTTAAATTTTATTGCCGAAATCGCTTTTTCTCGCCGAGATAAGCACGTTTTCTGAAATGCCGCTCTCCCGTCACTCTGGTTAAAGTGTTATGAAAAAAAAGGCTGTTGGGGGCTAGGGAGTATCGAGTTGATCATTATACATGAAGAAATAACCAATTTCATCGTTTGGTTTATGTTTTACACGCGTTTTAAATTTTATTGCCGAAATCGCTTTTTCTCGCCGAGATAAGCACGTTTTCTGAAATGCCGCTCTCCCGTCACTCTGGTTAAAGTGTTATGAAAAAAAAGGCTGTTGGGGGCTAGGGAGTATCGAGTTGATCATTATACATGAAGAAATAACCAATTTCATCGTTTGGTTTATGTTTTACACGCGTTTTAAATTTTATTGCCGAAATCGCTTTTTCTCGCCGAGACAAGCACGTTTTCTGAAATGCCGCTCTCCCGTCACTCTGGTTAAAGTGTTATGAAAAAAAGGCTGTTGGGGGCTAGGGAGTATCGAGTTGATCATTATACATGAAGAAATAACCAATTTCATCGTTTGGTTTATGTTTTACACGCGTTTTAAATTTTATTGCCGAAATCGCTTTTTCTCGCCGAGATAAGCACGTTTTCTGAAATGCCGCTCTCCCGTCACTCTGGTTAAAGTGTTATGAAAAAAAAGGCTGTTGGGGGCTAGGGAGTATCGAGTTGATCATTATACATGAAGAAATAACCAATTTCATCGTTTGGTTTATGTTTTACACGCGTTTTAAATTTTATTGCCGAAATCGCTTTTTCTCGCCGAGATAAGCACGTTTTCTGAAATGCCGCTCTCCCGTCACTCTGGTTAAAGTGTTATGAAAAAAAAGGCTGTTGGGGGCTAGGGAGTATCGAGTTGATCATTATACATGAAGAAATAACCAATTTCATCGTTTGGTTTATGTTTTACACGCGTTTTAAATTTTATTGCCGAAATTGCTTTTTCTCGCCGAGATAAGCACGTTTTCTGAAATGCCGCTCTCCCGTCACTCTGGTTAAAGTGTTATGAAAAAAAAAGGCTGTTGGGGGCTAGGGAGTATCGAGTTGATCATTATACATGAAGAAATAACCAATTTCATCGTTTGGTTTATGTTTTACACGCGTTTTAAATTTTATTGCCGAAATCGCTTTTTCTCGCCGAGATAAGCACGTTTTCTGAAATGCCGCTCTCCCGTCACTCTGGTTAAAGTGTTATGAAAAAAAAGGCTGTTGGGGGCTAGGGAGTATCGAGTTGATCATTATACATGAAGAAATAACCAATTTCATCGTTTGGTTTATGTTTTACACGCGTTTTAAATTTTATTGCCGAAATCGCTTTTTCTCGCCGAGATAAGCACGTTTTCTGAAATGCCGCTCTCCCGTCACTTTGGTTAAAGTGTTATGAAAAAAAAGGCTGTTGGGGGCTAGGGAGTATCGAGTTGATCATTATACATGAAGAAATAACCAATTTCATCGTTTGGTTTATGTTTTACACGCGTTTTAAATTTTATTGCCGAAATCGCTTTTTCTCGCCGAGATAAGCACGTTTTCTGAAATGCCGCTCTCCCGTCACTCTGGTTAAAGTGTTATGAAAAAAAAGGCTGTTGGGGGCTAGGGAGTATCGAGTTGATCATTATACATGAAGAAATAACCAATTTCATCGTTTGGTTTATGTTTTACACGCGTTTTAAATTTTATTGCCGAAATCGCTTTTTCTCGCCGAGATAAGCACGTTTTCTGAAATGCCGCTCTCCCGTCACTCTGGTTAAAGTGTTATGAAAAAAAAGGCTGTTGGGGGCTAGGGAGTATCGAGTTGATCATTATACATGAAGAAATAACCAATTTCATCGTTTGGTTTATGTTTTACACGCGTTTTAAATTTTATTACCGAAATCGCTTTTTCTCGCCGAGATAAGCACGTTTTCTGAAATGCCGCTCTCCCGTCACTCTGGTTAAAGTGTTATGAAAAAAAAGGCTGTTGGGGGCTAGGGAGTATCGAGTTGATCATTATACATGAAGAAATAACCAATTTCATCGTTTGGTTTATGTTTTACACGCGTTTTAAATTTTATTGCCGAAATCGCTTTTTCTCGCCGAGATAAGCACGTTTTCTGAAATGCCGCTCTCCCGTCACTCTGGTTAAAGTGTTATGAAAAAAAAGGCTGTTGGGGGCTAGGGAGTATCGAGTTGATCATTATACATGAAGAAATAACCAATTTCATCGTTTGGTTTATGTTTTACACGCGTTTTAAATTTTATTGCCGAAATCGCTTTTTCTCGCCGAGATAAGCACGTTTTCTGAAATGCCGCTCTACCGTCACTCTGGTTAAAGTGTTATGAAAAAAAAGGCTGTTGGGGGCTAGGGAGTATCGAGTTGATCATTATACATGAAGAAATAACCAATTTCATCGTTTGGTTTATGTTTTACACGCGTTTTAAATTTTATTGCCGAAATCGCTTTTTCTCGCCGAGATAAGCACGTTTTCTGAAATGCCGCTCTCCCGTCACTCTGGTTAAAGTGTTATGAAAAAAAAGGCTGTTGGGGGCTAGGGAGTATCGAGTTGATCATTATACATGAAGAAATAACCAATTTCATCGTTTGGTTTATGTTTTACACGCGTTTTAAATTTTATTGCCGAAATCGCTTTTTCTCGCCGAGATAAGCACGTTTTCTGAAATGCCGCTCTCCCGTCACTCTGGTTAAAGTGTTATGAAAAAAAAGGCTGTTGGGGGCTAGGGAGTATTGAGTTGATCATTATACATGAAGAAATAACCAATTTCATCGTTCGGTTTATGTTTTACACGCGTTTTAAATTTTATTGCCGAAATCGCTTTTTCTCGCCGAGATAAGCACGTTTTCTGAAATGCCGCTCTCCCGTCACTCTGGTTAAAGTGTTATGAAAAAAAAGGCTGTTGGGGGCTAGGGAGTATCGAGTTGATCATTATACATGAAGAAATAACCAATTTCATCGTTTGGTTTATGTTTTACACGCGTTTTAAATTTTATTGCCGAAATCGCTTTTTCTCGCCGAGATAAGCACGTTTTCTGAAATGCCGCTCTCCCGTCACTCTGGTTAAAGTGTTATGAAAAAAAAGGCTGTTGGGGGCTAGGGAGTATCGAGTTGATCATTATACATGAAGAAATAAGCAATTTCATCGTTTGGTTTATGTTTTACACGCGTTTTAAATTTTATTGCCGAAATCGCTTTTTCTCGCCGAGATAAGCACGTTTTCTGAAATGCCGCTCTCCCGTCACTCTGGTTAAAGTGTTGTGAAAAAAAAGGCTGTTGGGGGCTAGGGAGTATTGAGTTGATCATTATACATGAAGAAATAACCAATTTCATCGTTTGGTTTATGTTTTACACGCGTTTTAAATTTTATTGCCGAAATCGCTTTTTCTCGCCGAGATAAGCACGTTTTCTGAAATGCCGCTCTCCCGTCACTCTGGTTAAAGTGTTATGAAAAAAAAGGCTGTTGGGGGCTAGGGAGTATCAAGTTGATCATTATACATGAAGAAATAACCAATTTCATCGTTTGGTTTATGTTTTACACGCGTTTTAAATTTTATTGCCGAAATCGCTTTTTCTCGCCGAGATAAGCACGTTTTCTGAAATGCCGCTCTCCCGTCACTCTGGTTAAAGTGTTATGAAAAAAAAGGCTGTTGGGGGCTAGGGAGTATCGAGTTGATCATTATACATGAAGAAATAAGCAATTTCATCGTTTGGTTTATGTTTTACACGCGTTTTAAATTTTATTGCCGAAATCGCTTTTTCTCGCCGAGATAAGCACGTTTTCTGAAATGCCGCTCTCCCGTCACTCTGGTTAAAGTGTTATGAAAAAAAAGGCTGTTGGGGGCTAGGGAGTATCGAGTTGATCATTATACATGAAGAAATAACCAATTTCATCGTTTGGTTTATGTTTTACACGCGTTTTAAATTTTATTGCCGAAATCGCTTTTTCTCGCCGAGATAAGCACGTTTTCTGAAATGCCGCTCTCCCGTCACTCTGGTTAAAGTGTTATGAAAAAAAAGGCTGTTGGGGGCTAGGGAGTATCGAGTTGATCATTATACATGAAGAAATAACCAATTTCATCGTTTGGTTTATGTTTTACACGCGTTTTAAATTTTATTGCCGAAATCGCTTTTTCTCGCCGAGATAAGCACGTTTTCTGAAATGCCGCTCTCCCGTCACTCTGGTTAAAGTGTTATGAAAAAAAAGGCTGTTGGGGGCTAGGGAGTATCGAGTTGATCATTATACATGAAGAAATAACCAATTTCATCGTTTGGTTTATGTTTTACACGCGTTTTAAATTTTATTCCCGAAATCGCTTTTTCTCGCCGAGATAAGCACGTTTTCTGAAATGCCGCTCTCCCGTCACTCTGGTTAAAGTGTTATGAAAAAAAGGCTGTTGGGGGCTAGGGAGTATCGAGTTGATCATTATACATGAAGAAATAACCAATTTCATCGTTTGGTTTATGTTTTACACGCGTTTTAAATTTTATTGCCGAAATCGCTTTTTCTCGCCGAGATAAGCACGTTTTCTGAAATGCCGCTCTCCCGTCACTCTGGTTAAAGTGTTATGAAAAAAAAGGCTGTTGGGGGCTAGGGAGTATCGAGTTGATCATTATACATGAAGAAATAACCAATTTCATCGTTTGGTTTATGTTTTACACGCGTTTTAAATTTTATTGCCGAAATCGCTTTTTCTTGCCGAGATAAGCACGTTTTCTGAAATGCCGCTCTCCCGTCACTCTGGTTAAAGTGTTATGAAAAAAAAGGCTGTTGGGGGCTAGGGAGTATCGAGTTGATCATTATACATGAAGAAATAACCAATTTCATCGTTTGGTTTATGTTTTACACGCGTTTTAAATTTTATTGCCGAAATCGCTTTTTCTCGCCGAGATAAGCACGTTTTCTGAAATGCCGCTCTCCCGTCACTCTGGTTAAAGTGTTATGAAAAAAAAGGCTGTTGGGGGCTAGGGAGTATCGAGTTGATCATTATACATGAAGAAATAACCAATTTCATCGTTTGGTTTATGTTTTACACGCGTTTTAAATTTTATTGCCGAAATCGCTTTTTCTCGCCGAGATAAGCACGTTTTCTGAAATGCCGCTCTCCCGTCACTCTGGTTAAAGTGTTATGAAAAAAAAGGCTGTTGGGGGCTAGGGAGTATCGAGTTGATCATTATACATGAAGAAATAACCAATTTCATCGTTTGGTTTATGTTTTACACGCGTTTTAAATTTTATTGCCGAAATCGCTTTTTCTCGCCGAGATAAGCACGTTTTCTGAAATGCCGCTCTCCCGTCACTCTGGTTAAAGTGTTATGAAAAAAAAGGCTGTTGGGGGCTAGGGAGTATCGAGTTGATCATTATACATGAAGAAATAAGCAATTTCATCGTTTGGTTTATGTTTTACACGCGTTTTAAATTTTATTGCCGAAATCGCTTTTTCTCGCCGAGATAAGCACGTTTTCTGAAATGCCGCTCTCCCGTCACTCTGGTTAAAGTGTTATGAAAAAAAAAGGCTGTTGGGGGCTAGGGAGTATCGAGTTGATCATTATACATGAAGAAATAACCAATTTCATCGTTTGGTTTATGTTTTACACGCGTTTTAAATTTTATTGCCGAAATCGCTTTTTCTCGCCGAGATAAGCACGTTTTCTGAAATGCCGCTCTCCCGTCACTCTGGTTAAAGTGTTGTGAAAAAAAGGCTGTTGGGGGCTAGGGAGTATCGAGTTGATCATTATACATGAAGAAATAACCAATTTCATCGTTTGGTTTATGTTTTACACGCGTTTTAAATTTTATTGCCGAAATCGCTTTTTCTCGCCGAGATAAGCACGTTTTCTGAAATGCCGCTCTCCCGTCACTCTGGTTAAAGTGTTATGAAAAAAAAGTCTGTTGGGGGCTAGGGAGTATCGAGTTGATCATTATACATGAAGAAATAACCAATTTCATCGTTTGGTTTATGTTTTACACGCGTTTTAAATTTTATTGCCGAAATCGCTTTTTCTCGCCGAGATAAGCACGTTTTCTGAAATGCCGCTCTCCCGTCACTCTGGTTAAAGTGTTATGAAAAAAAAGGCTGTTGGGGGCTAGGGAGTATCGAGTTGATCATTATACATGAAGAAATAACCAATTTCATCGTTTGGTTTATGTTTTACACGCGTTTTAAATTTTATTGCCGAAATCGCTTTTTCTCGCCGAGATAAGCACGTTTTCTGAAATGCCGCTCTCCCGTCACTCTGGTTAAAGTGTTATGAGAAAAAAGGCTGTTGGGGGCTAGGGAGTATCGAGTTGATCATTATACATGAAGAAATAAGCAATTTCATCGTTTGGTTTATGTTTTACACGCGTTTTAAATTTTATTGCCGAAATCGCTTTTTCTCGCCGAGATAAGCACGTTTTCTGAAATGCCGCTCTCCCGTCACTCTGGTTAAAGTGTTATGAAAAAAAAGGCTGTTGGGGGCTAGGGAGTATCGAGTTGATCATTATACATGAAGAAATAACCAATTTCATCGTTTGGTTTATGTTTTACACGCGTTTTAAATTTTATTGCCGAAATCGCTTTTTCTCGCCGAGATAAGCACGTTTTCTGAAATGCCGCTCTCCCGTCACTCTGGTTAAAGTGTTATGAAAAAAAAGGCTGTTGGGGGCTAGGGAGTATCGAGTTGATTATTATACATGAAGAAATAACCAATTTCATCGTTTGGTTAATGTTTTACACGCGTTTTAAATTTTATTGCCGAAATTGCTTTTTCTCGCCGAGATAAGCACGTTTTCTGAAATGCCGCTCTCCCGTCACTCTGGTTAAAGTGTTATGAAAAAAAAGGCTGTTGGGGGCTAGGGAGTATCGAGTTGATCATTATACATGAAGAAATAACCAATTTCATCGTTTGGTTTATGTTTTACACGCGTTTTAAATTTTATTGCCGAAATCGCTTTTTCTCGCCGAGATAAGCACGTTTTCTGAAATGCCGCTCTCCCGTCACTCTGGTTAAAGTGTTATGAAAAAAAGGCTGTTGGGGGCTAGGGAGTATCGAGTTGATCATTATACATGAAGAAATAACCAATTTCATCGTTTGGTTTATGTTTTACACGCGTTTTAAATTTTATTGCCGAAATCGCTTTTTCTCGCCGAGATAAGCACGTTTTCTGAAATGCCGCTCTCCCGTCACTCTGGTTAAAGTGTTATGAAAAAAAAGGCTGTTGGGGGCTAGGGAGTATCGAGTTGATCATTATACATGAAGAAATAACCAATTTCATCGTTTGGTTTATGTTTTACACGCGTTTTAAATTTTATTGCCGAAATCGCTTTTTCTCGCCGAGATAAGCACGTTTTCTGAAATGCCGCTCTCCCGTCACTCTGGTTAAAGTGTTATGAAAAAAAAAGGCTGTTGGGGGCTAGGGAGTATCGAGTTGATCATTATACATGAAGAAATAACCAATTTCATCGTTTGGTTTATGTTTTACACGCGTTTTAAATTTTATTGCCGAAATCGCTTTTTCTCGCCGAGATAAGCACGTTTTCTGAAATGCCGCTCTCCCGTCACTCTGGTTAAAGTGTTATGAAAAAAAAGGCTGTTGGGGGCTAGGGAGTATCGAGTTGATCATTATACATGAAGAAATAACCAATTTCATCGTTTGGTTTATGTTTTACACGCGTTTTAAATTTTATTGCCGAAATCGCTTTTTCTCGCCGAGATAAGCACGTTTTCTGAAATGCCGCTCTCCCGTCACTCTGGTTAAAGTGTTATGAAAAAAAAGGCTGTTGGGGGCTAGGGAGTATCGAGTTGATCATTATACATGAAGAAATAACCAATTTCATCGTTTGGTTTATGTTTTACACGCGTTTTAAATTTTATTGCCGAAATCGCTTTTTCTCGCCGAGATAAGCACGTTTTCTGAAATGCCGCTCTCCCGTCACTCTGGTTAAAGTGTTATGAAAAAAAAGGCTGTTGGGGGCTAGGGAGTATCGAGTTGATCATTATACATGAAGAAATAACCAATTTCATCGTTTGGTTTATGTTTTACACGCGTTTTAAATTTTATTGCCGAAATCGCTTTTTCTCGCCGAGATAAGCACGTTTTCTGAAATGCCGCTCTCCCGTCACTCTGGTTAAAGTGTTATGAAAAAAAAGGCTGTTGGGGGCTAGGGAGTATCGAGTTGATCATTATACATGAAGAAATAAGCAATTTCATCGTTTGGTTTATGTTTTACACGCGTTTTAAATTTTATTGCCGAAATCGCTTTTTCTCGCCGAGATAAGCACGTTTTCTGAAATGCCGCTCTCCCGTCACTCTGGTTAAAGTGTTATGAAAAAAAAAGGCTGTTGGGGGCTAGGGAGTATCGAGTTGATCATTATACATGAAGAAATAACCAATTTCATCGTTTGGTTTATGTTTTACACGCGTTTTAAATTTTATTGCCGAAATCGCTTTTTCTCGCCGAGATAAGCACGTTTTCTGAAATGCCGCTCTCCCGTCACTCTGGTTAAAGTGTTGTGAAAAAAAGGCTGTTGGGGGCTAGGGAGTATCGAGTTGATCATTATACATGAAGAAATAACCAATTTCATCGTTTGGTTTATGTTTTACACGCGTTTTAAATTTTATTGCCGAAATCGCTTTTTCTCGCCGAGATAAGCACGTTTTCTGAAATGCCGCTCTCCCGTCACTCTGGTTAAAGTGTTATGAAAAAAAAGTCTGTTGGGGGCTAGGGATTATCGAGTTGATCATTATACATGAAGAAATAACCAATTTCATCGTTTGGTTTATGTTTTACACGCGTTTTAAATTTTATTGCCGAAATCGCTTTTTCTCGCCGAGATAAGCACGTTTTCTGAAATGCCGCTCTCCCGTCACTCTGGTTAAAGTGTTATGAAAAAAAAGGCTGTTGGGGGCTAGGGAGTATCGAGTTGATCATTATACATGAAGAAATAACCAATTTCATCGTTTGGTTTATGTTTTACACGCGTTTTAAATTTTATTGCCGAAATCGCTTTTTCTCGCCGAGATAAGCACGTTTTCTGAAATGCCGCTCTCCCGTCACTCTGGTTAAAGTGTTATGAGAAAAAAGGCTGTTGGGGGCTAGGGAGTATCGAGTTGATCATTATACATGAAGAAATAAGCAATTTCATCGTTTGGTTTATGTTTTACACGCGTTTTAAATTTTATTGCCGAAATCGCTTTTTCTCGCCGAGATAAGCACGTTTTCTGAAATGCCGCTCTCCCGTCACTCTGGTTAAAGTGTTATGAAAAAAAAGGCTGTTGGGGGCTAGGGAGTATCGAGTTGATCATTATACATGAAGAAATAACCAATTTCATCGTTTGGTTTATGTTTTACACGCGTTTTAAATTTTATTGCCGAAATCGCTTTTTCTCGCCGAGATAAGCACGTTTTCTGAAATGCCGCTCTCCCGTCACTCTGGTTAAAGTGTTATGAAAAAAAAGGCTGTTGGGGGCTAGGGAGTATCGAGTTGATCATTATACATGAAGAAATAACCAATTTCATCGTTTGGTTTATGTTTTACACGCGTTTTAAATTTTATTGCCGAAATCGCTTTTTCTCGCCGAGATAAGCACGTTTTCTGAAATGCCGCTCTCCCGTCACTCTGGTTAAAGTGTTATGAAAAAAAAGGCTGTTGGGGGCTAGGGAGTATCGAGTTGATCATTATACATGAAGAAATAAGCAATTTCATCGTTTGGTTTATGTTTTACACGCGTTTTAAATTTTATTGCCGAAATCGCTTTTTCTCGCCGAGATAAGCACGTTTTCTGAAATGCCGCTCTCCCGTCACTCTGGTTAAAGTGTTATGAAAAAAAAGGCTGTTGGGGGCTAGGGAGTATCGAGTTGATCATTATACATGAAGAAATAACCAATTTCATCGTTTGGTTTATGTTTTACACGCGTTTTAAATTTTATTGCCGAAATCGCTTTTTCTCGCCGAGATAAGCACGTTTTCTGAAATGCCGCTCTCCCGTCACTCTGGTTAAAGTGTTATGAAAAAAAAGGCTGTTGGGGGCTAGGGAGTATCGAGTTGATCATTATACATGAAGAAATAACCAATTTCATCGTTTGGTTTATGTTTTACACGCGTTTTAAATTTTATTGCCGAAATCGCTTTTTCTCGCCGAGATAAGCACGTTTTCTGAAATGCCGCTCTCCCGTCACTCTGGTTAAAGTGTTATGAAAAAAAAGGCTGTTGGGGGCTAGGGAGTATCGAGTTGATCATTATACATGAAGAAATAAGCAATTTCATCGTTTGGTTTATGTTTTACACGCGTTTTAAATTTTATTGCCGAAATCGCTTTTTCTCGCCGAGATAAGCACGTTTTCTGAAATGCCGCTCTCCCGTCACTCTGGTTAAAGTGTTATGAAAAAAAAAGGCTGTTGGGGGCTAGGGAGTATCGAGTTGATCATTATACATGAAGAAATAACCAATTTCATCGTTTGGTTTATGTTTTACACGCGTTTTAAATTTTATTGCCGAAATCGCTTTTTCTCGCCGAGATAAGCACGTTTTCTGAAATGCCGCTCTCCCGTCACTCTGGTTAAAGTGTTGTGAAAAAAAGGCTGTTGGGGGCTAGGGAGTATCGAGTTGATCATTATACATGAAGAAATAACCAATTTCATCGTTTGGTTTATGTTTTACACGCGTTTTAAATTTTATTGCCGAAATCGCTTTTTCTCGCCGAGATAAGCACGTTTTCTGAAATGCCGCTCTCCCGTCACTCTGGTTAAAGTGTTATGAAAAAAAAGTCTGTTGGGGGCTAGGGAGTATCGAGTTGATCATTATACATGAAGAAATAACCAATTTCATCGTTTGGTTTATGTTTTACACGCGTTTTAAATTTTATTGCCGAAATCGCTTTTTCTCGCCGAGATAAGCACGTTTTCTGAAATGCCGCTCTCCCGTCACTCTGGTTAAAGTGTTATGAAAAAAAAGGCTGTTGGGGGCTAGGGAGTATCGAGTTGATCATTATACATGAAGAAATAACCAATTTCATCGTTTGGTTTATGTTTTACACGCGTTTTAAATTTTATTGCCGAAATCGCTTTTTCTCGCCGAGATAAGCACGTTTTCTGAAATGCCGCTCTCCCGTCACTCTGGTTAAAGTGTTATGAGAAAAAAGGCTGTTGGGGGCTAGGGAGTATCGAGTTGATCATTATACATGAAGAAATAAGCAATTTCATCGTTTGGTTTATGTTTTACACGCGTTTTAAATTTTATTGCCGAAATCGCTTTTTCTCGCCGAGATAAGCACGTTTTCTGAAATGCCGCTCTCCCGTCACTCTGGTTAAAGTGTTATGAAAAAAAAGGCTGTTGGGGGCTAGGGAGTATCGAGTTGATCATTATACATGAAGAAATAACCAATTTCATCGTTTGGTTTATGTTTTACACGCGTTTTAAATTTTATTGCCGAAATCGCTTTTTCTCGCCGAGATAAGCACGTTTTCTGAAATGCCGCTCTCCCGTCACTCTGGTTAAAGTGTTATGAAAAAAAAGGCTGTTGGGGGCTAGGGAGTATCGAGTTGATTATTATACATGAAGAAATAACCAATTTCATCGTTTGGTTTATGTTTTACACGCGTTTTAAATTTTATTGCCGAAATTGCTTTTTCTCGCCGAGATAAGCACGTTTTCTGAAATGCCGCTCTCCCGTCACTCTGGTTAAAGTGTTATGAAAAAAAAGGCTGTTGGGGGCTAGGGAGTATCGAGTTGATCATTATACATGAAGAAATAACCAATTTCATCGTTTGGTTTATGTTTTACACGCGTTTTAAATTTTATTGCCGAAATCGCTTTTTCTCGCCGAGATAAGCACGTTTTCTGAAATGCCGCTCTCCCGTCACTCTGGTTAAAGTGTTATGAAAAAAAGGCTGTTGGGGGCTAGGGAGTATCGAGTTGATCATTATACATGAAGAAATAACCAATTTCATCGTTTGGTTTATGTTTTACACGCGTTTTAAATTTTATTGCCGAAATCGCTTTTTCTCGCCGAGATAAGCACGTTTTCTGAAATGCCGCTCTCCCGTCACTCTGGTTAAAGTGTTATGAAAAAAAAGGCTGTTGGGGGCTAGGGAGTATCGAGTTGATCATTATACATGAAGAAATAACCAATTTCATCGTTTGGTTTATGTTTTACACGCGTTTTAAATTTTATTGCCGAAATCGCTTTTTCTCGCCGAGATAAGCACGTTTTCTGAAATGCCGCTCTCCCGTCACTCTGGTTAAAGTGTTATGAAAAAAAAAGGCTGTTGGGGGCTAGGGAGTATCGAGTTGATCATTATACATGAAGAAATAACCAATTTCATCGTTTGGTTTATGTTTTACACGCGTTTTAAATTTTATTGCCGAAATCGCTTTTTCTCGCCGAGATAAGCACGTTTTCTGAAATGCCGCTCTCCCGTCACTCTGGTTAAAGTGTTATGAAAAAAAAGGCTGTTGGGGGCTAGGGAGTATCGAGTTGATCATTATACATGAAGAAATAACCAATTTCATCGTTTGGTTTATGTTTTACACGCGTTTTAAATTTTATTGCCGAAATCGCTTTTTCTCGCCGAGATAAGCACGTTTTCTGAAATGCCGCTCTCCCGTCACTCTGGTTAAAGTGTTATGAAAAAAAAGGCTGTTGGGGGCTAGGGAGTATCGAGTTGATCATTATACATGAAGAAATAACCAATTTCATCGTTTGGTTTATGTTTTACACGCGTTTTAAATTTTATTGCCGAAATCGCTTTTTCTCGCCGAGATAAGCACGTTTTCTGAAATGCCGCTCTCCCGTCACTCTGGTTAAAGTGTTATGAAAAAAAAGGCTGTTGGGGGCTAGGGAGTATCGAGTTGATCATTATACATGAAGAAATAACCAATTTCATCGTTTGGTTTATGTTTTACACGCGTTTTAAATTTTATTGCCGAAATCGCTTTTTCTCGCCGAGATAAGCACGTTTTCTGAAATGCCGCTCTCCCGTCACTCTGGTTAAAGTGTTATGAAAAAAAAGGCTGTTGGGGGCTAGGGAGTATCGAGTTGATCATTATACATGAAGAAATAAGCAATTTCATCGTTTGGTTTATGTTTTACACGCGTTTTAAATTTTATTGCCGAAATCGCTTTTTCTCGCCGAGATAAGCACGTTTTCTGAAATGCCGCTCTCCCGTCACTCTGGTTAAAGTGTTATGAAAAAAAAAGGCTGTTGGGGGCTAGGGAGTATCGAGTTGATCATTATACATGAAGAAATAACCAATTTCATCGTTTGGTTTATGTTTTACACGCGTTTTAAATTTTATTGCCGAAATCGCTTTTTCTCGCCGAGATAAGCACGTTTTCTGAAATGCCGCTCTCCCGTCACTCTGGTTAAAGTGTTGTGAAAAAAAGGCTGTTGGGGGCTAGGGAGTATCGAGTTGATCATTATACATGAAGAAATAAGCAATTTCATCGTTTGGTTTATGTTTTACACGCGTTTTAAATTTTATTGCCGAAATCGCTTTTTCTCGCCGAGATAAGCACGTTTTCTGAAATGCCGCTCTCCCGTCACTCTGGTTAAAGTGTTATGAAAAAAAAGTCTGTTGGGGGCTAGGGATTATCGAGTTGATCATTATACATGAAGAAATAACCAATTTCATCGTTTGGTTTATGTTTTACACGCGTTTTAAATTTTATTGCCGAAATCGCTTTTTCTCGCCGAGATAAGCACGTTTTCTGAAATGCCGCTCTCCCGTCACTCTGGTTAAAGTGTTATGAAAAAAAAGGCTGTTGGGGGCTAGGGAGTATCGAGTTGATCATTATACATGAAGAAATAACCAATTTCATCGTTTGGTTTATGTTTTACACGCGTTTTAAATTTTATTGCCGAAATCGCTTTTTCTCGCCGAGATAAGCACGTTTTCTGAAATGCCGCTCTCCCGTCACTCTGGTTAAAGTGTTATGAGAAAAAAGGCTGTTGGGGGCTAGGGAGTATCGAGTTGATCATTATACATGAAGAAATAAGCAATTTCATCGTTTGGTTTATGTTTTACACGCGTTTTAAATTTTATTGCCGAAATCGCTTTTTCTCGCCGAGATAAGCACGTTTTCTGAAATGCCGCTCTCCCGTCACTCTGGTTAAAGTGTTATGAAAAAAAAGGCTGTTGGGGGCTAGGGAGTATCGAGTTGATCATTATACATGAAGAAATAACCAATTTCATCGTTTGGTTTATGTTTTACACGCGTTTTAAATTTTATTGCCGAAATCGCTTTTTCTCGCCGAGATAAGCACGTTTTCTGAAATGCCGCTCTCCCGTCACTCTGGTTAAAGTGTTATGAAAAAAAAGGCTGTTGGGGGCTAGGGAGTATCGAGTTGATTATTATACATGAAGAAATAACCAATTTCATCGTTTGGTTTATGTTTTACACGCGTTTTAAATTTTATTGCCGAAATTGCTTTTTCTCGCCGAGATAAGCACGTTTTCTGAAATGCCGCTCTCCCGTCACTCTGGTTAAAGTGTTATGAAAAAAAAGGCTGTTGGGGGCTAGGGAGTATCGAGTTGATCATTATACATAAAGAAATAACCAATTTCATCGTTTGGTTTATGTTTTACACGCGTTTTAAATTTTATTGCCGAAATCGCTTTTTCTCGCCGAGATAAGCACGTTTTCTGAAATGCCGCTCTCCCGTCACTCTGGTTAAAGTGTTATGAAAAAAAGGCTGTTGGGGGCTAGGGAGTATCGAGTTGATCATTATACATGAAGAAATAACCAATTTCATCGTTTGGTTTATGTTTTACACGCGTTTTAAATTTTATTGCCGAAATCGCTTTTTCTCGCCGAGATAAGCACGTTTTCTGAAATGCCGCTCTCCCGTCACTCTGGTTAAAGTGTTATGAAAAAAAAGGCTGTTGGGGGCTAGGGAGTATCGAGTTGATCATTATACATGAAGAAATAACCAATTTCATCGTTTGGTTTATGTTTTACACGCGTTTTAAATTTTATTGCCGAAATCGCTTTTTCTCGCCGAGATAAGCACGTTTTCTGAAATGCCGCTCTCCCGTCACTCTGGTTAAAGTGTTGTGAAAAAAAAGGCTGTTGGGGGCTAGGGAGTATCGAGTTGATCATTATACATGAAGAAATAACCAATTTCATCGTTTGGTTTATGTTTTACACGCGTTTTAAATTTTATTGCCGAAATCGCTTTTTCTCGCCGAGATAAGCACGTTTTCTGAAATGCCGCTCTCCCGTCACTCTGGTTAAAGTGTTATGAAAAAAAAGGCTGTTGGGGGCTAGGGAGTATCGAGTTGATCATTATACATGAAGAAATAACCAATTTTATCGTTTGGTTTATGTTTTACACGCGTTTAAAATTTTATTGCCGAAATCGCTTTTTCTCGCCGAGATAAGCACGTTTTCTGAAATGCCGCTCTCCCGTCACTCTGGTTAAAGTGTTATGAAAAAAAAGGCTGTTGGGGGCTAGGGAGTATCGAGTTGATCATTATACATGAAGAAATAACCAATTTCATCGTTTGGTTTATGTTTTACACGCGTTTTAAATTTTATTGCCGAACTCGCTTTTTCTCGCCGAGATAAGCACGTTTTCTGAAATGCCGCTCTCCCGTCACTCTGGTTAAAGTGTTATGAAAAAAAAGGCTGTTGGGGGCTAGGGAGTATCGAGTTGATCATTATACATTAAGAAATAACCAATTTCATCGTTTGGTTTATGTTTTACACGCGTTTTAAATTTTATTGCCGAAATCGCTTTTTCTCGCCGAGATAAGCACGTTTTCTGAAATGCCGCTCTCCCGTCACTCTGGTTAAAGTGTTATGAAAAAAAAGGCTGTTGGGGGCTAGGGAGTATCGAGTTGATCATTATACATGAAGAAATAACCAATTTCATCGTTTGGTTTATGTTTTACACGCGTTTTAAATTTTATTGCCGAAATCGCTTTTTCTCGCCGAGATAAGCACGTTTTCTGAAATGCCGCTCTCCCGTCACTCTGGTTAAAGTGTTATGAAAAAAAAGGCTGTTGGGGGCTAGGGAGTATCGAGTTGATCATTATACATGAAGAAATAACCAATTTCATCGTTTGGTTTATGTTTTACACGCGTTTTAAATTTTATTGCCGAAATCGCTTTTTCTCGCCGAGATAAGCACGTTTTCTGAAATGCCGCTCTCCCGTCACTCTGGTTAAAGTGTTATGAAAAAAAAGGCTGTTGGGGGCTAGGGAGTATCGAGTTGATCATTATACATGAAGAAATAACCAATTTCATCGTTTGGTTTATGTTTTACACGCGTTTTAAATTTTATTGCCGAAATCGCTTTTTCTCGCCGAGATAAGCACGTTTTCTGAAATGCCGCTCTCCCGTCACTCTGGTTAAAGTGTTATGAAAAAAAAGGCTGTTGGGGGCTAGGGAGTATCAAGTTGATCATTATACATGAATAAATAACCAATTTCATCGTTTGGTTTATGTTTTACACGCGTTTTAAATTTTATTGCCGAAATCGCTTTTTCTCGCCGAGATAAGCACGTTTTCTGAAATGCCGCTCTCCCGTCACTCTGGTTAAAGTGTTATGAAAAAAAAGGCTGTTGGGGGCTAGGGAGTATCGAGTTGAAAAGAACCGGGCCGGTTAAAAAAAGAACCGGGCGGGCCGGTAAAATTGCTTAGCCGGGGCTCTGGAAGCCTAACACGGCGTGATCTTGTCCAAAAAGCCGCTCGTGAGCTCCAGCTGGAAGTGTTAAAAGAACCGGGCTGGTTAAAAAAAGAACCGGGCTGGTTCAAAAAAGAACCGGGCGGGCCGGTAAAATTGCTTAGCCGGGGCTCTGGAAGCCTAACACGGCGTGATCTTGTCCAAAAAGCCGCTCGTGAGCTCCAGCTGGAAGTGTTAAAAGAACCGGGCTGGTTAAAAAAAGAACCGGGCTGGTTCAAAAAAGAACCGGGCGGGCCGGTAAAATGGCTTAGCCGAGGCTCTGGAAGCCTAACACGGCGTGATCTTGTCCAAAAAGCCGCTCGTGAGCTCCAGCTGGAAGTGTAAAAAGAACCGGGCCGGTTCAAAAAAGAACCGGGCTGGTTCAAAAAAGAACCGGGCGACCCGGTAAAATTGCTTAGCCGGGGCTCTGAAAGCCTAACACGGCGTGATCTTGTCCAAAAAGCCGCTCGTGAGCTCCAGCTGGAAGTGTAAAAAGAACTGGGCTGGTTAAAAAAAGAACCGGGCTGGTTAAAAAAAGAACCGGGCGGGCCGGTAAAATTGCTTAGCCAGGGCTCTGGAAGCCTAACCCGGCGTGATCTTGTCCAAAAAGCCGCTGCTGAGCTCCAGCTGGAAGTGTAAAAAGAACCGGGTTGGTTAAAAAAAGAACCGGGCTGGTTAAAAAAAGAACCGGGCGACCCGGTAAAATTGCTTTGCCGGGGCTCTGGAAGCGTAACACGGCGTGATCTTGTCCAAAAAGCCGCTGCTGAGCTCCAGCTGGAAGTGTAAAAAGAAACTGGCTGGTTAAAAAAAAGAACCGGGCGACCCGGTAAAATTGCTTAGCCGGGGCTCTGGAAACCTAACACGGCGTGATCTTGTCCAAAAAGCCGCTGCTGAGCTCCAGCTGGAAGTGTAAAAAGAACCGGGCTGGTTAAAAAAAGAACCGGGCGACCCGGTAAAATTGCTTATCCGGGGCTCTGGAAGCCTAATCCGGCGTGATCTTGTCCAAAAAGCCGCTCGTGAGCTCCAGCTGGAAGTGTAAAAAGAACTGGGCTGGCTAAAAAAAAGAACCAGGCGGCCCGGTAAAATTGCTTAGCCGGGGTCCTGGAAGCCTAACCCGGCGTGATATTGTCCAAAAAGCCGCTGCTGAGCTCCAGCTGGAAGTGTAAAAAGAACCGGGCTGGTTAAAAAAAAGAACCGGGTGGGCCGGTAAAATTGCTTAGCCGGGGCTCTGGAAGCCTAACACGGCGTGATCTTGTCCAAAAAGCCGCTCGTGAGCTCCAGCTGGAAGTGTAAAAAGAACCGGGCTGGTTCAAAAAAAGAACCGGGCGGCCCGGTAGAATTGCTTAGCCGAGGTCCTGGAAGCCTAACCCGGCGTGATCTTGCGCAAAAAGCCGCTGCTGAGCTCCAGCTGGAAGTGTAAAAAGAACCCGGCTGGTTCAAAAAAAGAACCGGGCGGCCCGGTAAAATTGCTTAGCCGGGGTCCTGGAAGCCTAACCCGGCGTGATCTTGCGCGAAAGTCGGCCTCTATACTTCCATATTAGGTACCAGGCGCTCACAGCCAACTTGGCGAAAATTTTCTAAGTGCCCACGGCTCTGCGGGGATTGGGCGTCCGACCCGCGCCGGTTCTCAAGCCGGCCTGAAATAACGCAAAACCAGCCTCTCCCCCTGGAGCTCACAGCCAAAGGCGAAACTTTTCTAAGTGCCTACGGCTCTGCGGGCTTTTGAGTCCGCCCCGCGCCGGTTCGTCGGTCGGCCTCAAAAAGCGAAAAATCAGCCTCTCTCCCTGGAGCTCGACTCGAGTTGATCATTATACATGAAGAAATAACCAATTTCATCGTTTGGTTTATGTTTTACACGCGTTTTAAATTTTATTGCCGAAATCGCTTTTTCTCGCCGAGATAAGCACGTTTTCTGAAATGCCGCTCTCCCGTCACTCTGGTTAAAGTGTTATGAAAAAAAAGGCTGTTGGGGGCTAGGGAGTATCGAGTTGATCATTATACATGAAGAAATAACCAATTTCATCGTTTGGTTTATGTTTTACACGCGTTTTAAATTTTATTGCCGAAATCGCTTTTTCTCGCCGAGATAAGCACGTTTTCTGAAATGCCGCTCTCCCGTCACTCTGGTTAAAGTGTTATGAAAAAAAAGGCTGTTGGGGGCTAGGGAGTATCGAGTTGATCATTATACATGAAGAAATAACCAATTTCATCGTTTGGTTTATGTTTTACACGCGTTTTAAATTTTATTGCCGAAATCGCTTTTTCTCGCCGAGATAAGCACGTTTTCTGAAATGCCGCTCTCCCGTCACTCTGGTTAAAGTGTTATGAAAAAAAAGGCTGTTGGGGGCTAGGGAGTATCGAGTTGATCATTATACATGAAGAAATAACCAATTTCATCGTTTGGTTTATGTTTTACACGCGTTTTAAATTTTATTGCCGAAATCGCTTTTTCTCGCCGAGATAAGCACGTTTTCTGAAATGCCGCTCTCCCGTCACTCTGGTTAAAGTGTTATGAAAAAAAAGGCTGTTGGGGGCTAGGGAGTATCGAGTTGATCATTATACATGAAGAAATAACCAATTTCATCGTTTGGTTTATGTTTTACACGCGTTTTAAATTTTATTGCCGAAATCGCTTTTTCTCGCCGAGATAAGCACGTTTTCTGAAATGCCGCTCTCCCGTCACTCTGGTTAAAGTGTTATGAAAAAAAAGGCTGTTGGGGGCTAGGGAGTATCGAGTTGATCATTATACATGAAGAAATAACCAATTTCATCGTTTGGTTTATGTTTTACACGCGTTTTAAATTTTATTGCCGAAATCGCTTTTTCTCGCCGAGATAAGCACGTTTTCTGAAATGCCGCTCTCCCGTCACTCTGGTTAAAGTGTTATGAAAAAAAAGGCTGTTGGGGGCTAGGGAGTATCGAGTTGATCATTATACATGAAGAAATAACCAATTTCATCGTTTGGTTTATGTTTTACACGCGTTTTAAATTTTATTGCCGAAATCGCTTTTTCTCGCCGAGATAAGCACGTTTTCTGAAATGCCGCTCTCCCGTCACTCTGGTTAAAGTGTTATGAAAAAAAAGGCTGTTGGGGGCTAGGGAGTATCGAGTTGATCATTATACATAAAGAAATAAGCAATTTCATCGTTTGGTTTATGTTTTACACGCGTTTTAAATTTTATTGCCGAAATCGCTTTTTCTCGCCGAGATAAGCACGTTTTCTGAAATGCCGCTCTCCCGTCACTCTGGTTAAAGTGTTATGAATAAAAAGGCTGTTGGGGGCTAGGGAGTATCGAGTTGATCATTATACATGAAGAAATAACCAATTTCATCGTTTGGTTTATGTTTTACACGCGTTTTAAATTTTATTGCCGAAATCGCTTTTTCTCGCCGAGATAAGCACGTTTTCTGAAATGCCGCTCTCCCGTCACTCTGGTTAAAGTGTTATGAAAAAAAAGGCTGTTGGGGGCTAGGGAGTATCGAGTTGATCATTATACATGAAGAAATAACCAATTTCATCGTTTGGTTTATGTTTTACACGCGTTTTAAATTTTATTGCCGAAATCGCTTTTTCTCGCCGAGATAAGCACGTTTTCTGAAATGCCGCTCTCCCGTCACTCTGGTTAAAGTGTTATGAAAAAAAAGGCTGTTGGGGGCTAGGGAGTATCGAGTTGATCATTATACATGAAGAAATAACCAATTTCATCGTTTGGTTTATGTTTTACACGCGTTTTAAATTTTATTGCCGAAATCGCTTTTTCTCGCCGAGATAAGCACGTTTTCTGAAATGCCGCTCTCCCGTCACTCTGGTTAAAGTGTTATGAGAAAAAAGGCTGTTGGGGGCTAGGGAGTATCGAGTTGATCATTATACATGAAGAAATAAGCAATTTCATCGTTTGGTTTATGTTTTACACGCGTTTTAAATTTTATTGCCGAAATCGCTTTTTCTCGCCGAGATAAGCACGTTTTCTGAAATGCCGCTCTCCCGTCACTCTGGTTAAAGTGTTATGAAAAAAAAGGCTGTTGGGGGCTAGGGAGTATCGAGTTGATCATTATACATGAAGAAATAACCAATTTCATCGTTTGGTTTATGTTTTACACGCGTTTTAAATTTTATTGCCGAAATCGCTTTTTCTCGCCGAGATAAGCACGTTTTCTGAAATGCCGCTCTCCCGTCACTCTGGTTAAAGTGTTATGAAAAAAAAGGCTGTTGGGGGCTAGGGAGTATCGAGTTGATTATTATACATGAAGAAATAACCAATTTCATCGTTTGGTTTATGTTTTACACGCGTTTTAAATTTTATTGCCGAAATTGCTTTTTCTCGCCGAGATAAGCACGTTTTCTGAAATGCCGCTCTCCCGTCACTCTGGTTAAAGTGTTATGAAAAAAAAGGCTGTTGGGGGCTAGGGAGTATCGAGTTGATCATTATACATGAAGAAATAACCAATTTCATCGTTTGGTTTATGTTTTACACGCGTTTTAAATTTTATTGCCGAAATCGCTTTTTCTCGCCGAGATAAGCACGTTTTCTGAAATGCCGCTCTCCCGTCACTCTGGTTAAAGTGTTATGAAAAAAAGGCTGTTGGGGGCTAGGGAGTATCGAGTTGATCATTATACATGAAGAAATAACCAATTTCATCGTTTGGTTTATGTTTTACACGCGTTTTAAATTTTATTGCCGAAATCGCTTTTTCTCGCCGAGATAAGCACGTTTTCTGAAATGCCGCTCTCCCGTCACTCTGGTTAAAGTGTTATGAAAAAAAAGGCTGTTGGGGGCTAGGGAGTATCGAGTTGATCATTATACATGAAGAAATAACCAATTTCATCGTTTGGTTTATGTTTTACACGCGTTTTAAATTTTATTGCCGAAATCGCTTTTTCTCGCCGAGATAAGCACGTTTTCTGAAATGCCGCTCTCCCGTCACTCTGGTTAAAGTGTTATGAAAAAAAAAGGCTGTTGGGGGCTAGGGAGTATCGAGTTGATCATTATACATGAAGAAATAACCAATTTCATCGTTTGGTTTATGTTTTACACGCGTTTTAAATTTTATTGCCGAAATCGCTTTTTCTCGCCGAGATAAGCACGTTTTCTGAAATGCCGCTCTCCCGTCACTCTGGTTAAAGTGTTATGAAAAAAAAGGCTGTTGGGGGCTAGGGAGTATCGAGTTGATCATTATACATGAAGAAATAACCAATTTCATCGTTTGGTTTATGTTTTACACGCGTTTTAAATTTTATTGCCGAAATCGCTTTTTCTCGCCGAGATAAGCACGTTTTCTGAAATGCCGCTCTCCCGTCACTCTGGTTAAAGTGTTATGAAAAAAAAGGCTGTTGGGGGCTAGGGAGTATCGAGTTGATCATTATACATGAAGAAATAACCAATTTCATCGTTTGGTTTATGTTTTACACGCGTTTTAAATTTTATTGCCGAAATCGCTTTTTCTCGCCGAGATAAGCACGTTTTCTGAAATGCCGCTCTCCCGTCACTCTGGTTAAAGTGTTATGAAAAAAAAGGCTGTTGGGGGCTAGGGAGTATCGAGTTGATCATTATACATGAAGAAATAACCAATTTCATCGTTTGGTTTATGTTTTACACGCGTTTTAAATTTTATTGCCGAAATCGCTTTTTCTCGCCGAGATAAGCACGTTTTCTGAAATGCCGCTCTCCCGTCACTCTGGTTAAAGTGTTATGAAAAAAAAGGCTGTTGGGGGCTAGGGAGTATCGAGTTGATCATTATACATGAAGAAATAAGCAATTTCATCGTTTGGTTTATGTTTTACACGCGTTTTAAATTTTATTGCCGAAATCGCTTTTTCTCGCCGAGATAAGCACGTTTTCTGAAATGCCGCTCTCCCGTCACTCTGGTTAAAGTGTTATGAAAAAAAAAGGCTGTTGGGGGCTAGGGAGTATCGAGTTGATCATTATACATGAAGAAATAACCAATTTCATCGTTTGGTTTATGTTTTACACGCGTTTTAAATTTTATTGCCGAAATCGCTTTTTCTCGCCGAGATAAGCACGTTTTCTGAAATGCCGCTCTCCCGTCACTCTGGTTAAAGTGTTGTGAAAAAAAGGCTGTTGGGGGCTAGGGAGTATCGAGTTGATCATTATACATGAAGAAATAAGCAATTTCATCGTTTGGTTTATGTTTTACACGCGTTTTAAATTTTATTGCCGAAATCGCTTTTTCTCGCCGAGATAAGCACGTTTTCTGAAATGCCGCTCTCCCGTCACTCTGGTTAAAGTGTTATGAAAAAAAAGTCTGTTGGGGGCTAGGGATTATCGAGTTGATCATTATACATGAAGAAATAACCAATTTCATCGTTTGGTTTATGTTTTACACGCGTTTTAAATTTTATTGCCGAAATCGCTTTTTCTCGCCGAGATAAGCACGTTTTCTGAAATGCCGCTCTCCCGTCACTCTGGTTAAAGTGTTATGAAAAAAAAGGCTGTTGGGGGCTAGGGAGTATCGAGTTGATCATTATACATGAAGAAATAACCAATTTCATCGTTTGGTTTATGTTTTACACGCGTTTTAAATTTTATTGCCGAAATCGCTTTTTCTCGCCGAGATAAGCACGTTTTCTGAAATGCCGCTCTCCCGTCACTCTGGTTAAAGTGTTATGAGAAAAAAGGCTGTTGGGGGCTAGGGAGTATCGAGTTGATCATTATACATGAAGAAATAAGCAATTTCATCGTTTGGTTTATGTTTTACACGCGTTTTAAATTTTATTGCCGAAATCGCTTTTTCTCGCCGAGATAAGCACGTTTTCTGAAATGCCGCTCTCCCGTCACTCTGGTTAAAGTGTTATGAAAAAAAAGGCTGTTGGGGGCTAGGGAGTATCGAGTTGATCATTATACATGAAGAAATAACCAATTTCATCGTTTGGTTTATGTTTTACACGCGTTTTAAATTTTATTGCCGAAATCGCTTTTTCTCGCCGAGATAAGCACGTTTTCTGAAATGCCGCTCTCCCGTCACTCTGGTTAAAGTGTTATGAAAAAAAAGGCTGTTGGGGGCTAGGGAGTATCGAGTTGATTATTATACATGAAGAAATAACCAATTTCATCGTTTGGTTTATGTTTTACACGCGTTTTAAATTTTATTGCCGAAATTGCTTTTTCTCGCCGAGATAAGCACGTTTTCTGAAATGCCGCTCTCCCGTCACTCTGGTTAAAGTGTTATGAAAAAAAAGGCTGTTGGGGGCTAGGGAGTATCGAGTTGATCATTATACATAAAGAAATAACCAATTTCATCGTTTGGTTTATGTTTTACACGCGTTTTAAATTTTATTGCCGAAATCGCTTTTTCTCGCCGAGATAAGCACGTTTTCTGAAATGCCGCTCTCCCGTCACTCTGGTTAAAGTGTTATGAAAAAAAGGCTGTTGGGGGCTAGGGAGTATCGAGTTGATCATTATACATGAAGAAATAACCAATTTCATCGTTTGGTTTATGTTTTACACGCGTTTTAAATTTTATTGCCGAAATCGCTTTTTCTCGCCGAGATAAGCACGTTTTCTGAAATGCCGCTCTCCCGTCACTCTGGTTAAAGTGTTATGAAAAAAAAGGCTGTTGGGGGCTAGGGAGTATCGAGTTGATCATTATACATGAAGAAATAACCAATTTCATCGTTTGGTTTATGTTTTACACGCGTTTTAAATTTTATTGCCGAAATCGCTTTTTCTCGCCGAGATAAGCACGTTTTCTGAAATGCCGCTCTCCCGTCACTCTGGTTAAAGTGTTATGAAAAAAAAGGCTGTTGGGGGCTAGGGAGTATCGAGTTGATCATTATACATGAAGAAATAACCAATTTCATCGTTTGGTTTATGTTTTACACGCGTTTTAAATTTTATTGCCGAAATCGCTTTTTCTCGCCGAGATAAGCACGTTTTCTGAAATGCCGCTCTCCCGTCACTCTGGTTAAAGTGTTATGAAAAAAAAGGCTGTTGGGGGCTAGGGAGTATCGAGTTGATCATTATACATGAAGAAATAACCAATTTTATCGTTTGGTTTATGTTTTACACGCGTTTAAAATTTTATTGCCGAAATCGCTTTTTCTCGCCGAGATAAGCACGTTTTCTGAAATGCCGCTCTCCCGTCACTCTGGTTAAAGTGTTATGAAAAAAAAGGCTGTTGGGGGCTAGGGAGTATCGAGTTGATCATTATACATGAAGAAATAACCAATTTCATCGTTTGGTTTATGTTTTACACGCGTTTTAAATTTTATTGCCGAACTCGCTTTTTCTCGCCGAGATAAGCACGTTTTCTGAAATGCCGCTCTCCCGTCACTCTGGTTAAAGTGTTATGAAAAAAAAGGCTGTTGGGGGCTAGGGAGTATCGAGTTGATCATTATACATTAAGAAATAACCAATTTCATCGTTTGGTTTATGTTTTACACGCGTTTTAAATTTTATTGCCGAAATCGCTTTTTCTCGCCGAGATAAGCACGTTTTCTGAAATGCCGCTCTCCCGTCACTCTGGTTAAAGTGTTATGAAAAAAAAGGCTGTTGGGGGCTAGGGAGTATCGAGTTGATCATTATACATGAAGAAATAACCAATTTCATCGTTTGGTTTATGTTTTACACGCGTTTTAAATTTTATTGCCGAAATCGCTTTTTCTCGCCGAGATAAGCACGTTTTCTGAAATGCCGCTCTCCCGTCACTCTGGTTAAAGTGTTATGAAAAAAAAGGCTGTTGGGGGCTAGGGAGTATCGAGTTGATCATTATACATGAAGAAATAACCAATTTCATCGTTTGGTTTATGTTTTACACGCGTTTTAAATTTTATTGCCGAAATCGCTTTTTCTCGCCGAGATAAGCACGTTTTCTGAAATGCCGCTCTCCCGTCACTCTGGTTAAAGTGTTATGAAAAAAAAGGCTGTTGGGGGCTAGGGAGTATCGAGTTGATCATTATACATGAAGAAATAACCAATTTCATCGTTTGGTTTATGTTTTACACGCGTTTTAAATTTTATTGCCGAAATCGCTTTTTCTCGCCGAGATAAGCACGTTTTCTGAAATGCCGCTCTCCCGTCACTCTGGTTAAAGTGTTATGAAAAAAAAGGCTGTTGGGGGCTAGGGAGTATCAAGTTGATCATTATACATGAATAAATAACCAATTTCATCGTTTGGTTTATGTTTTACACGCGTTTTAAATTTTATTGCCGAAATCGCTTTTTCTCGCCGAGATAAGCACGTTTTCTGAAATGCCGCTCTCCCGTCACTCTGGTTAAAGTGTTATGAAAAAAAAGGCTGTTGGGGGCTAGGGAGTATCGAGTTGAAAAGAACCGGGCCGGTTAAAAAAAGAACCGGGCGGGCCGGTAAAATTGCTTAGCCGGGGCTCTGGAAGCCTAACACGGCGTGATCTTGTCCAAAAAGCCGCTCGTGAGCTCCAGCTGGAAGTGTTAAAAGAACCGGGCTGGTTAAAAAAAGAACCGGGCTGGTTCAAAAAAGAACCGGGCGGGCCGGTAAAATTGCTTAGCCGGGGCTCTGGAAGCCTAACACGGCGTGATCTTGTCCAAAAAGCCGCTCGTGAGCTCCAGCTGGAAGTGTTAAAAGAACCGGGCTGGTTAAAAAAAGAACCGGGCTGGTTCAAAAAAGAACCGGGCGGGCCGGTAAAATGGCTTAGCCGAGGCTCTGGAAGCCTAACACGGCGTGATCTTGTCCAAAAAGCCGCTCGTGAGCTCCAGCTGGAAGTGTAAAAAGAACCGGGCCGGTTCAAAAAAGAACCGGGCTGGTTCAAAAAAGAACCGGGCGACCCGGTAAAATTGCTTAGCCGGGGCTCTGAAAGCCTAACACGGCGTGATCTTGTCCAAAAAGCCGCTCGTGAGCTCCAGCTGGAAGTGTAAAAAGAACTGGGCTGGTTAAAAAAAGAACCGGGCTGGTTAAAAAAAGAACCGGGCGGGCCGGTAAAATTGCTTAGCCAGGGCTCTGGAAGCCTAACCCGGCGTGATCTTGTCCAAAAAGCCGCTGCTGAGCTCCAGCTGGAAGTGTAAAAAGAACCGGGTTGGTTAAAAAAAGAACCGGGCTGGTTAAAAAAAGAACCGGGCGACCCGGTAAAATTGCTTTGCCGGGGCTCTGGAAGCGTAACACGGCGTGATCTTGTCCAAAAAGCCGCTGCTGAGCTCCAGCTGGAAGTGTAAAAAGAAACTGGCTGGTTAAAAAAAAGAACCGGGCGACCCGGTAAAATTGCTTAGCCGGGGCTCTGGAAACCTAACACGGCGTGATCTTGTCCAAAAAGCCGCTGCTGAGCTCCAGCTGGAAGTGTAAAAAGAACCGGGCTGGTTAAAAAAAGAACCGGGCGACCCGGTAAAATTGCTTATCCGGGGCTCTGGAAGCCTAATCCGGCGTGATCTTGTCCAAAAAGCCGCTCGTGAGCTCCAGCTGGAAGTGTAAAAAGAACTGGGCTGGCTAAAAAAAAGAACCAGGCGGCCCGGTAAAATTGCTTAGCCGGGGTCCTGGAAGCCTAACCCGGCGTGATATTGTCCAAAAAGCCGCTGCTGAGCTCCAGCTGGAAGTGTAAAAAGAACCGGGCTGGTTAAAAAAAAGAACCGGGTGGGCCGGTAAAATTGCTTAGCCGGGGCTCTGGAAGCCTAACACGGCGTGATCTTGTCCAAAAAGCCGCTCGTGAGCTCCAGCTGGAAGTGTAAAAAGAACCGGGCTGGTTCAAAAAAAGAACCGGGCGGCCCGGTAGAATTGCTTAGCCGAGGTCCTGGAAGCCTAACCCGGCGTGATCTTGCGCAAAAAGCCGCTGCTGAGCTCCAGCTGGAAGTGTAAAAAGAACCCGGCTGGTTCAAAAAAAGAACCGGGCGGCCCGGTAAAATTGCTTAGCCGGGGTCCTGGAAGCCTAACCCGGCGTGATCTTGCGCGAAAGTCGGCCTCTATACTTCCATATTAGGTACCAGGCGCTCACAGCCAACTTGGCGAAAATTTTCTAAGTGCCCACGGCTCTGCGGGGATTGGGCGTCCGACCCGCGCCGGTTCTCAAGCCGGCCTGAAATAACGCAAAACCAGCCTCTCCCCCTGGAGCTCACAGCCAAAGGCGAAACTTTTCTAAGTGCCTACGGCTCTGCGGGCTTTTGAGTCCGCCCCGCGCCGGTTCGTCGGTCGGCCTCAAAAAGCGAAAAATCAGCCTCTCTCCCTGGAGCTCGACTCGAGTTGATCATTATACATGAAGAAATAACCAATTTCATCGTTTGGTTTATGTTTTACACGCGTTTTAAATTTTATTGCCGAAATCGCTTTTTCTCGCCGAGATAAGCACGTTTTCTGAAATGCCGCTCTCCCGTCACTCTGGTTAAAGTGTTATGAAAAAAAAGGCTGTTGGGGGCTAGGGAGTATCGAGTTGATCATTATACATGAAGAAATAACCAATTTCATCGTTTGGTTTATGTTTTACACGCGTTTTAAATTTTATTGCCGAAATCGCTTTTTCTCGCCGAGATAAGCACGTTTTCTGAAATGCCGCTCTCCCGTCACTCTGGTTAAAGTGTTATGAAAAAAAAGGCTGTTGGGGGCTAGGGAGTATCGAGTTGATCATTATACATGAAGAAATAACCAATTTCATCGTTTGGTTTATGTTTTACACGCGTTTTAAATTTTATTGCCGAAATCGCTTTTTCTCGCCGAGATAAGCACGTTTTCTGAAATGCCGCTCTCCCGTCACTCTGGTTAAAGTGTTATGAAAAAAAAGGCTGTTGGGGGCTAGGGAGTATCGAGTTGATCATTATACATGAAGAAATAACCAATTTCATCGTTTGGTTTATGTTTTACACGCGTTTTAAATTTTATTGCCGAAATCGCTTTTTCTCGCCGAGATAAGCACGTTTTCTGAAATGCCGCTCTCCCGTCACTCTGGTTAAAGTGTTATGAAAAAAAAGGCTGTTGGGGGCTAGGGAGTATCGAGTTGATCATTATACATGAAGAAATAACCAATTTCATCGTTTGGTTTATGTTTTACACGCGTTTTAAATTTTTTTGCCGAAATCGCTTTTTCTCGCCGAGATAAGCACGTTTTCTGAAATGCCGCTCTCCCGTCACTCTGGTTAAAGTGTTATGAAAAAAAAGGCTGTTGGGGGCTAGGGAGTATCGAGTTGATCATTATACATGAAGAAATAACCAATTTCATCGTTTGGTTTATGTTTTACACGCGTTTTAAATTTTATTGCCGAAATCGCTTTTTCTCGCCGAGATAAGCACGTTTTCTGAAATGCCGCTCTCCCGTCACTCTGGTTAAAGTGTTATGAAAAAAAAGGCTGTTGGGGGCTAGGGAGTATCGAGTTGATCATTATACATGAAGAAATAACCAATTTCATCGTTTGGTTTATGTTTTACACGCGTTTTAAATTTTATTGCCGAAATCGCTTTTTCTCGCCGAGATAAGCACGTTTTCTGAAATGCCGCTCTCCCGTCACTCTGGTTAAAGTGTTATGAAAAAAAAGGCTGTTGGGGGCTAGGGAGTATCGAGTTGATCATTATACATAAAGAAATAAGCAATTTCATCGTTTGGTTTATGTTTTACACGCGTTTTAAATTTTATTGCCGAAATCGCTTTTTCTCGCCGAGATAAGCACGTTTTCTGAAATGCCGCTCTCCCGTCACTCTGGTTAAAGTGTTATGAATAAAAAGGCTGTTGGGGGCTAGGGAGTATCGAGTTGATCATTATACATGAAGAAATAACCAATTTCATCGTTTGGTTTATGTTTTACACGCGTTTTAAATTTTATTGCCGAAATCGCTTTTTCTCGCCGAGATAAGCACGTTTTCTGAAATGCCGCTCTCCCGTCACTCTGGTTAAAGTGTTATGAAAAAAAAGGCTGTTGGGGGCTAGGGAGTATCGAGTTGATCATTATACATGAAGAAATAACCAATTTCATCGTTTGGTTTATGTTTTACACGCGTTTTAAATTTTATTGCCGAAATCGCTTTTTCTCGCCGAGATAAGCACGTTTTCTGAAATGCCGCTCTCCCGTCACTCTGGTTAAAGTGTTATGAAAAAAAAGGCTGTTGGGGGCTAGGGAGTATCGAGTTGATCATTATACATGAAGAAATAACCAATTTCATCGTTTGGTTTATGTTTTACACGCGTTTTAAATTTTATTACCGAAATCGCTTTTTCTCGCCGAGATAAGCACGTTTTCTGAAATGCCGCTCTCCCGTCACTCTGGTTAAAGTGTTATGAAAAAAAAGGCTGTTGGGGGCTAGGGAGTATCGAGTTGATCATTATACATGAAGAAATAACCAATTTCATCGTTTGGTTTATGTTTTACACGCGTTTTAAATTTTATTGCCGAAATCGCTTTTTCTCGCCGAGATAAGCACGTTTTCTGAAATGCCGCTCTCCCGTCACTCTGGTTAAAGTGTTATGAAAAAAAAGGCTGTTGGGGGCTAGGGAGTATCGAGTTGATCATTATACATGAAGAAATAACCAATTTCATCGTTTGGTTTATGTTTTACACGCGTTTTAAATTTTATTGCCGAAATCGCTTTTTCTCGCCGAGATAAGCACGTTTTCTGAAATGCCGCTCTACCGTCACTCTGGTTAAAGTGTTATGAAAAAAAAGGCTGTTGGGGGCTAGGGAGTATCGAGTTGATCATTATACATGAAGAAATAACCAATTTCATCGTTTGGTTTATGTTTTACACGCGTTTTAAATTTTATTGCCGAAATCGCTTTTTCTCGCCGAGATAAGCACGTTTTCTGAAATGCCGCTCTCCCGTCACTCTGGTTAAAGTGTTATGAAAAAAAAGGCTGTTGGGGGCTAGGGAGTATCGAGTTGATCATTATACATGAAGAAATAACCAATTTCATCGTTTGGTTTATGTTTTACACGCGTTTTAAATTTTATTGCCGAAATCGCTTTTTCTCGCCGAGATAAGCACGTTTTCTGAAATGCCGCTCTCCCGTCACTCTGGTTAAAGTGTTATGAAAAAAAAGGCTGTTGGGGGCTAGGGAGTATCGAGTTGATCATTATACATGAAGAAATAACCAATTTCATCGTTTGGTTTATGTTTTACACGCGTTTTAAATTTTATTGCCGAAATCGCTTTTTCTCGCCGAGATAAGCACGTTTTCTGAAATGCCGCTCTCCCGTCACTCTGGTTAAAGTGTTATGAAAAAAAAGGCTGTTGGGGGCTAGGGAGTATCGAGTTGATCATTATACATGAAAAAATAACCAATTTCATCGTTTGGTTTATGTTTTACACGCGTTTTAAATATTATTGCCGAAATCGCTTTTTCTCGCCGAGATAAGCACGTTTTCTGAAATGCCGCTCTCCCGTCACTCTGGTTAAAGTGTTATGAAAAAAAAGGCTGTTGGGGGCTAGGGAGTATCGAGTTGATCATTATACATGAAGAAATAACCAATTTCATCGTTTGGTTTATGTTTTACGCGCGTTTTAAATTTTATTGCCGAAATCGCTTTTTCTCGCCGAGATAAGCACGTTTTCTGAAATGCCGCTCTCCCGTCACTCTGGTTAAAGTGTTATGAAAAAAAAGGCTGTTGGGGGCTAGGGAGTATCGAGTTGATCATTATACATGAAGAAATAACCAATTTCATCGTTTGGTTTATGTTTTACACGCGTTTTAAATTTTATTGCCGAAATCGCTTTTTCTCGCCGAGATAAGCACGTTTTCTGAAATGCCGCTCTCCCGTCACTCTGGTTAAAGTGTTATGAAAAAAAAGGCTGTTGGGGGCTAGGGAGTATCGAGTTGATCATTATACATGAAGAAATAACCAATTTCATCGTTTGGTTTATGTTTTACACGCGTTTTAAATTTTATTGCCGAAATCGCTTTTTCTCGCCGAGATAAGCACGTTTTCTGAAATGCCGCTCTCCCGTCACTCTGGTTAAAGTGTTATGAAAAAAAAGGCTGTTGGGGGCTAGGGAGTATCGAGTTGATCATTATACATGAAGAAATAACCAATTTCATCGTTTGGTTTATGTTTTACACGCGTTTTAAATTTTATTGCCGAAATCGCTTTTTCTCGCCGAGATAAGCACGTTTTCTGAAATGCCGCTCTCCCGTCACTCTGGTTAAAGTGTTATGAAAAAAAAGGCTGTTGGGGGCTAGGGAGTATCGAGTTGATCATTATACATGAAGAAATAACCAATTTCATCGTTTGGTTTATGTTTTACACGCGTTTTAAATTTTATTGCCGAAATCGCTTTTTCTCGCCGAGATAAGCACGTTTTCTGAAATGCCGCTCTCCCGTCACTCTGGTTAAAGTGTTATGAAAAAAAAGGCTGTTGGGGGCTAGGGAGTATCGAGTTGATCATTATACATGAAGAAATAACCAATTTCATCGTTTGGTTTATGTTTTACACGCGTTTTAAATTTTATTGCCGAAATCGCTTTTTCTCGCCGAGATAAGCACGTTTTCTGAAATGCCGCTCTCCCGTCACTCTGGTTAAAGTGTTATGAAAAAAAAGGCTGTTGGGGGCTAGGGAGTATTGAGTTGATCATTATACATGAAGAAATAACCAATTTCATCGTTCGGTTTATGTTTTACACGCGTTTTAAATTTTATTGCCGAAATCGCTTTTTCTCGCCGAGATAAGCACGTTTTCTGAAATGCCGCTCTCCCGTCACTCTGGTTAAAGTGTTATGAAAAAAAAGGCTGTTGGGGGCTAGGGAGTATCGAGTTGATCATTATACATGAAGAAATAACCAATTTCATCGTTTGGTTTATGTTTTACACGCGTTTTAAATTTTATTGCCGAAATCGCTTTTTCTCGCCGAGATAAGCACGTTTTCTGAAATGCCGCTCTCCCGTCACTCTGGTTAAAGTGTTATGAAAAAAAAGGCTGTTGGGGGCTAGGGAGTATCGAGTTGATCATTATACATGAAGAAATAACCAATTTCATCGTTTGGTTTATGTTTTACACGCGTTTTAAATTTTATTGCCGAAATCGCTTTTTCTCGCCGAGATAAGCACGTTTTCTGAAATGCCGCTCTCCCGTCACTCTGGTTAAAGTGTTATGAAAAAAAAGGCTGTTGGGGGCTAGGGAGTATCGAGTTGATCATTATACATGAAGAAATAACCAATTTCATCGTTTGGTTTATGTTTTACACGCGTTTTAAATTTTATTGCCGAAATCGCTTTTTCTCGCCGAGATAAGCACGTTTTCTGAAATGCCGCTCTCCCGTCACTCTGGTTAAAGTGTTATGAAAAAAAAGGCTGTTGGGGGCTAGGGAGTATCGAGTTGAAAAGAACCGGGCCGGTTAAAAAAGAGAACCGGGCGGGCCGGTAAAATTGCTTAGCCGGGGCTCTGGAAGCCTAACACGGCGTGATCTTGTCCAAAAAGCCGCTCGTGAGCTCCAGCTGGAAGTGTTAAAAGAACCGGGCTGGTTAAAAAAAGAACCGGGCTGGTTAAAAAAAGAACCGGGCGGGCCGGTAAAATTGCTTAGCCGGGGCTCTGGAAGCCTAACACGGCGTGATCTTGTCCAAAAAGCCGCTCGTGAGCTCCAGCTGGAAGTGTTAAAAGAACCCGGCTGGTTAAAAAAAGAACCGGGCTGGTTCAAAAAAGAACCGGGCGGGCCGGTAAAATGGCTTAGCCGAGGCTCTGGAAGCCTAACACGGCGTGATCTTGTCCAAAAAGCCGCTCGTGAGCTCCAGCTGGAAGTGTAAAAAGAACCGGGCCGGTTCAAAAAAGAACCGGGCGACCCGGTAAAATTGCTTAGCCGGGGCTCTGAAAGCCTAACACGGCGTGATCTTGTCCAAAAAGCCGCTCGTGAGCTCCAGCTGGAAGTGTAAAAAGAACCGGGCTGGTTAAAAAAAGAACCGGGCTGGTTAAAAAAAGAACCGGGCGGGCCGGTAAAATTGCTTAGCCGGGGCTCTGGAAGCCTAACCCGGCGTGATCTTGTCCAAAAAGCCGCTGCTGAGCTCCAGCTGGAAGTGTAAAAAGAACCGGGTTGGTTAAAAAAAGAACCGGGCTGGTTAAAAAAAGAACCGGGCGACCCGGTAAAATTGCTTTGCCGGGGCTCTGGAAGCGTAACACGGCGTGATCTTGTCCAAAAAGCCGCTGCTGAGCTCCAGCTGGAAGTGTAAAAAGAAACTGGCTGGTTAAAAAAAAGAACCGGGCGACCCGGTAAAATTGCTTAGCCGGGGCTCTGGAAACCTAACACGGCGTGATCTTGCCCAAAAAGCCACTGCTGAGCTCCAGCTGGAAGTGTAAAAAGAACCGGGCCGGTTAAAAAAAGAACCGGGCGGGCCGGTAAAATTGCTTAGCCGGGGCTCTGGAAGCCTAACACGGCGTGATCTTGTCCAAAAAGCCGCTCGTGAGCTCCAGCTGGAAGTGTTAAAAGAACCGGGCTGGTTAAAAAAAGAACCGGGCTGGTTCAAAAAAGAACCGGGCGGGCCGGTAAAATTGCTTAGCCGGGGCTCTGGAAGCCTAACACGGCGTGATCTTGTCCAAAAAGCCGCTCGTGAGCTCCAGCTGGAAGTGTTAAAAGAACCGGGCTGGTTAAAAAAAGAACCGGGCTGGTTCAAAAAAGAACCGGGCGGGCCGGTAAAATGGCTTAGCCGAGGCTCTGGAAGCCTAACACGGCGTGATCTTGTCCAAAAAGCCGCTCGTGAGCTCCAGCTGGAAGTGTAAAAAGAACCGGGCCGGTTCAAAAAAGAACCGGGCTGGTTCAAAAAAGAACCGGGCGACCCGGTAAAATTGCTTAGCCGGGGCTCTGAAAGCCTAACACGGCGTGATCTTGTCCAAAAAGCCGCTCGTGAGCTCCAGCTGGAAGTGTAAAAAGAACTGGGCTGGTTAAAAAAAGAACCGGGCTGGTTAAAAAAAGAACCGGGCGGGCCGGTAAAATTGCTTAGCCAGGGCTCTGGAAGCCTAACCCGGCGTGATCTTGTCCAAAAAGCCGCTGCTGAGCTCCAGCTGGAAGTGTAAAAAGAACCGGGTTGGTTAAAAAAAGAACCGGGCTGGTTAAAAAAAGAACCGGGCGACCCGGTAAAATTGCTTTGCCGGGGCTCTGGAAGCGTAACACGGCGTGATCTTGTCCAAAAAGCCGCTGCTGAGCTCCAGCTGGAAGTGTAAAAAGAAACTGGCTGGTTAAAAAAAAGAACCGGGCGACCCGGTAAAATTGCTTAGCCGGGGCTCTGGAAACCTAACACGGCGTGATCTTGTCCAAAAAGCCGCTGCTGAGCTCCAGCTGGAAGTGTAAAAAGAACCGGGCTGGTTAAAAAAAGAACCGGGCGACCCGGTAAAATTGCTTATCCGGGGCTCTGGAAGCCTAATCCGGCGTGATCTTGTCCAAAAAGCCGCTCGTGAGCTCCAGCTGGAAGTGTAAAAAGAACTGGGCTGGCTAAAAAAAAGAACCAGGCGGCCCGGTAAAATTGCTTAGCCGGGGTCCTGGAAGCCTAACCCGGCGTGATATTGTCCAAAAAGCCGCTGCTGAGCTCCAGCTGGAAGTGTAAAAAGAACCGGGCTGGTTAAAAAAAAGAACCGGGTGGGCCGGTAAAATTGCTTAGCCGGGGCTCTGGAAGCCTAACACGGCGTGATCTTGTCCAAAAAGCCGCTCGTGAGCTCCAGCTGGAAGTGTAAAAAGAACCGGGCTGGTTCAAAAAAAGAACCGGGCGGCCCGGTAGAATTGCTAAGCCGAGGTCCTGGAAGCCTAACCCGGCGTGATCTTGCGCAAAAAGCCGCTGCTGAGCTCCAGCTGGAAGTGTAAAAAGAACCCGGCTGGTTCAAAAAAAGAACCGGGCGGCCCGGTAAAATTGCTTAGCCGGGGTCCTGGAAGCCTAACCCGGCGTGATCTTGCGCGAAAGTCGGCCTCTATACTTCCATATTAGGTACCAGGCGCTCACAGCCAACTTGGCGAAAATTTTCTAAGTGCCCACGGCTCTGCGGGGATTGGGCGTCCGACCCGCGCCGGTTCTCAAGCCGGCCTGAAATAACGCAAAACCAGCCTCTCCCCCTGGAGCTCACAGCCAAAGGCGAAACTTTTCTAAGTGCCTACGGCTCTGCGGGCTTTTGAGTCCGCCCCGCGCCGGTTCGTCGGTCGGCCTCAAAAAGCGAAAAATCAGCCTCTCTCCCTGGAGCTCGACTCGAGTTGATCATTATACATGAAGAAATAACCAATTTCATCGTTTGGTTTATGTTTTACACGCGTTTTAAATTTTATTGCCGAAATCGCTTTTTCTCGCCGAGATAAGCACGTTTTCTGAAATGCCGCTCTCCCGTCACTCTGGTTAAAGTGTTATGAAAAAAAAGGCTGTTGGGGGCTAGGGAGTATCGAGTTGATCATTATACATGAAGAAATAACCAATTTCATCGTTTGGTTTATGTTTTACACGCGTTTTAAATTTTATTGCCGAAATCGCTTTTTCTCGCCGAGATAAGCACGTTTTCTGAAATGCCGCTCTCCCGTCACTCTGGTTAAAGTGTTATGAAAAAAAAGGCTGTTGGGGGCTAGGGAGTATCGAGTTGATCATTATACATGAAGAAATAACCAATTTCATCGTTTGGTTTATGTTTTACACGCGTTTTAAATTTTATTGCCGAAATCGCTTTTTCTCGCCGAGATAAGCACGTTTTCTGAAATGCCGCTCTCCCGTCACTCTGGTTAAAGTGTTATGAAAAAAAAGGCTGTTGGGGGCTAGGGAGTATCGAGTTGATCATTATACATGAAGAAATAACCAATTTCATCGTTTGGTTTATGTTTTACACGCGTTTTAAATTTTATTGCCGAAATCGCTTTTTCTCGCCGAGATAAGCACGTTTTCTGAAATGCCGCTCTCCCGTCACTCTGGTTAAAGTGTTATGAAAAAAAAGGCTGTTGGGGGCTAGGGAGTATCGAGTTGATCATTATACATGAAGAAATAACCAATTTCATCGTTTGGTTTATGTTTTACACGCGTTTTAAATTTTATTGCCGAAATCGCTTTTTTTTGCCGAGATAAGCACGTTTTCTGAAATGCCGCTCTCCCGTCACTCTGGTTAAAGTGTTATGAAAAAAAAGGCTGTTGGGGGCTAGGGAGTATCGAGTTGATCATTATACATGAAGAAATAACCAATTTCATCGTTTGGTTTATGTTTTACACGCGTTTTAAATTTTATTGCCGAAATCGCTTTTTCTCGCCGAGATAAGCACGTTTTCTGAAATGCCGCTCTCCCGTCACTCTGGTTAAAGTGTTATGAAAAAAAAGGCTGTTGGGGGCTAGGGAGTATCGAGTTGATCATTATACATGAAGAAATAACCAATTTCATCGTTTGGTTTATGTTTTACACGCGTTTTAAATTTTATTGCCGAAATCGCTTTTTCTCGCCGAGATAAGCACGTTTTCTGAAATGCCGCTCTCCCGTCACTCTGGTTAAAGTGTTATGAAAAAAAAGGCTGTTGGGGGCTAGGGAGTATCGAGTTGATCATTATACATGAAGAAATAACCAATTTCATCGTTTGATTTATGTTTTACACGCGTTTTAAATTTTATTGCCGAAATCGCTTTTTCTCGCCGAGATAAGCACGTTTTCTGAAATGCCGCTCTCCCGTCACTCTGGTTAAAGTGTTATGAAAAAAAAGGCTGTTGGGGGCTAGGGAGTATCGAGTTGATCATTATACATGAAGAAATAACCAATTTCATCGTTTGGTTTATGTTTTACACGCGTTTTAAATTTTATTGCCGAAATCGCTTTTTCTCGCCGAGATAAGCACGTTTTCTGAAATGCCGCTCTCCCGTCACTCTGGTTAAAGTGTTATGAAAAAAAAGGCTGTTGGGGGCTAGGGAGTATCGAGTTGATCATTATACATGAAGAAATAACCAATTTCATCGTTTGGTTTATGTTTTACACGCGTTTTAAATTTTATTGCCGAAATCGCTTTTTCTCGCCGAGATAAGCACGTTTTCTGAAATGCCGCTCTCCCGTCACTCTGGTTAAAGTGTTATGAAAAAAAAGGCTGTTGGGGGCTAGGGAGTATCGAGTTGATCATTATACATGAAGAAATAAGCAATTTCATCGTTTGGTTTATGTTTTACACGCGTTTTAAATTTTATTGCCGAAATCGCTTTTTCTCGCCGAGATAAGCACGTTTTCTGAAATGCCGCTCTCCCGTCACTCTGGTTAAAGTGTTATGAAAAAAAAGGCTGTTGGGGGCTAGGGAGTATCGAGTTGATCATTATACATGAAGAAATAACCAATTTCATCGTTTGGTTTATGTTTTACACGCGTTTTAAATTTTATTGCCGAAATCGCTTTTTCTCGCCGAGATAAGCACGTTTTCTGAAATGCCGCTCTCCCGTCACTCTGGTTAAAGTGTTATGAAAAAAAAGGCTGTTGGGGGCTAGGGAGTATCGAGTTGATCATTATACATGAAGAAATAACCAATTTCATCGTTTGGTTTATGTTTTACACGCGTTTTAAATTTTATTGCCGAAATCGCTTTTTCTCGCCGAGATAAGCACGTTTTCTGAAATGCCGCTCTCCCGTCACTCTGGTTAAAGTGTTATGAAAAAAAAGGCTGTTGGGGGCTAGGGAGTATCGAGTTGATCATTATACATGAAGAAATAACCAATTTCATCGTTTGGTTTATGTTTTACACGCGTTTTAAATTTTATTGCCGAAATCGCTTTTTCTCGCCGAGATAAGCACGTTTTCTGAAATGCCGCTCTCCCGTCACTCTGGTTAAAGTGTTATGAAAAAAAAGGCTGTTGGGGGCTAGGGAGTATCGAGTTGATCATTATACATGAAGAAATAACCAATTTCATCGTTTGGTTTATGTTTTACACGCGTTTTAAATTTTATTGCCGAAATCGCTTTTTCTCGCCGAGATAAGCACGTTTTCTGAAATGCCGCTCTCCCGTCACTCTGGTTAAAGTGTTATGAAAAAAAAGGCTGTTGGGGGCTAGGGAGTATCGAGTTGATCATTATACATGAAGAAATAACCAATTTCATCGTTTGGTTTATGTTTTATACGCGTTTTAAATTTTATTGCCGAAATCGCTTTTTCTCGCCGAGATAAGCACGTTTTCTGAAATGCCGCTCTCCCGTCACTCTGGTTAAAGTGTTATGAAAAAAAAGGCTGTTGGGGGCTAGGGAGTATCGAGTTGATCATTATACATGAAGAAATAACGAATTTCATCGTTTGGTTTATGTTTTACACGCGTTTTAAATTTTATTGCCGAAATCGCTTTTTCTCGCCGAGATAAGCACGTTTTCTGAAATGCCGCTCTCCCGTCACTCTGGTTAAAGTGTTATGAAAAAAAAGGCTGTTGGGGGCTAGGGAGTATCGAGTTGATCATTATACATGAAGAAATAACCAATTTCATCGTTTGGTTTATGTTTTACACGCGTTTTAAATTTTATTGCCGAAATCGCTTTTTTTCGCCGAGATAAGCACGTTTTCTGAAATGCCGCTCTCCCGTCACTCTGGTTAAAGTGTTATGAAAAAAAAGGCTGTTGGGGGCTAGGGAGTATCGAGTTGATCATTATACATGAAGAAATAACCAATTTCATCGTTTGGTTTATGTTTTACACGCGTTTTAAATTTTATTGCCGAAATCGCTTTTTCTCGCCGAGATAAGCACGTTTTCTGAAATGCCGCTCTCCCGTCACTCTGGTTAAAGTGTTATGAAAAAAAAGGCTGTTGGGGGCTAGGGAGTATCGAGTTGATCATTATACATGAAGAAATAAACAATTTCATCGTTTGGTTTATGTTTTACACGCGTTTTAAATTTTATTGCCGAAATCGCTTTTTCTCGCCGAGATAAGCACGTTTTCTGAAATGCCGCTCTCCCGTCACTCTGGTTAAAGTGTTATGAAAAAAAAGGCTGTTGGGGGCTAGGGAGTATCGAGTTGATCATTATACATGAAGAAATAACCAATTTCATCGTTTGATTTATGTTTTACACGCGTTTTAAATTTTATTGCCGAAATCGCTTTTTCTCGCCGAGATAAGCACGTTTTCTGAAATGCCGCTCTCCCGTCACTCTGGTTAAAGTGTTATGAAAAAAAAGGCTGTTGGGGGCTAGGGAGTATCGAGTTGATCATTATACATGAAGAAATAACCAATTTCATCGTTTGATTTATGTTTTACACGCGTTTTAAATTTTATTGCCGAAATCGCTTTTTCTCGCCGAGATAAGCACGTTTTCTGAAATGCCGCTCTCCCGTCACTCTGGTTAAAGTGTTATGAAAAAAAAGGCTGTTGGGGGCTAGGGAGTATCGAGTTGATCATTATACATGAAGAAATAAGCAATTTCATCGTTTGGTTTATGTTTTACACGCGTTTTAAATTTTATTGCCGAAATCGCTTTTTCTCGCCGAGATAAGCACGTTTTCTGAAATGCCGCTCTCCCGTCACTCTGGTTAAAGTGTTATGAAAAAAAAGGCTGTTGGGGGCTAGGGAGTATCGAGTTGATCATTATACATGAAGAAATAAGCAATTTCATCGTTTGGTTTATGTTTTACACGCGTTTTAAATTTTATTGCCGAAATCGCTTTTTCTCGCCGAGATAAGCACGTTTTCTGAAATGCCGCTCTCCCGTCACTCTGGTTAAAGTGTTATGAAAAAAAAGGCTGTTGGGGGCTAGGGAGTATCGAGTTGATCATTATACATGAAGAAATAACCAATTTCATCGTTTGATTTATGTTTTACACGCGTTTTAAATTTTATTGCCGAAATCGCTTTTTCTCGCCGAGATAAGCACGTTTTCTGAAATGCCGCTCTCCCGTCACTCTGGTTAAAGTGTTATGAAAAAAAAGGCTGTTGGGGGCTAGGGAGTATCGAGTTGATCATTATACATGAAGAAATAACCAATTTCATCGTTTGGTTTATGTTTTACACGATGCTGAGCTCCAGCTGGAAGTGTAAAAAGAACCGGGCTGGTTAAAAAAAGAACCGGGCGACCCGGTAAAATTGCTTAGCCGGGGCTCTGGAAGCCTAACCCGGCGTGATACTGTGCAAAAAGCCGCTGCTGAGCTCCAGCTTGAAGTGTAAAAAAAACCGGGCTGGTTAAAAAAATGAACCGGGCGAGCCTGTAAAATTGCTTAGCCGGGGCTCTGGAAGCCTAACACGGCGTGATCTTGTCCAAAAACCCGCTGCTGAGCTCCAGCTGGAAGTGTAAAAAGAACCGGGCTGGTTAAAAAAAAGAACCGGGCGGGCCGGTAAAATTGCTTAGCCGGGGCTCTGGAAGCCTAACACGGCGTGATCTTGTCCAAAAAGCCGCTCGTGAGCTCCAGCTGGAAGTGTAAAAAGAACCGGGCTGGTTCAAAAAAAGAACCGGGCGGCCCGGTAGAATTGCTTAGCCGAGGTCCTGGAAGCCTAACCCGGCGTGATCTTGCGCAAAAAGCCGCTGCTGAGCTCCAGCTGGAAGTGTAAAAAGAACCGGGCTGGTTCAAAAAAAGAACCGGGCGGCCCGGTAGAATTGCTTAGCCGAGGTCCTGGAAGCCTAACCCGGCGTGATCTTGCGCAAAAAGCCGCTGCTGAGCTCCAGCTGGAAGTGTAAAAAGAACCGGGCTGGTTCAAAAAAAGAACCGGGCGGCCCGGTAAAATTGCTTAGCCGGGGTCCTGGAAGCCTAACGCGGCGTGATCTTGCCCGAATGTCGGCCTCTATACTTCCATATTAGGTACCAGGCGCTCAGAGCCAACTTGGCAAAAATTTTCTAAGTGCCCACGGCTCTGCGGGGATTGTGCGTCCGACCCGCGCCGGTTCTCCAGCCGGCCTAAAATAACGCAAAACCAGCCTCTCCCCCTGGAGCTCACAGCCAAAGGCGAAACTTTTCTAAGTGCCTACGGCTCTGCGGGCTTTTGAGTCCGCCCCGCGCCGGTTCGTCTGTCGGCCTCAAAAAGCGAAAAATCAGCCTCTCTCCCTGGAGCTCGACTCGAGTTGATCATTATACATGAAGAAATAACCAATTTCATCGTTTGGTTTATGTTTTACACGCGTTTTAAATTTTATTGCCGAAATCGCTTTTTCTCGCCGAGATAAGCACGTTTTCTGAAATGCCGCTCTCCCGTCACTCTGGTTAAAGTGTTATGAGAAAAAAGGCTGTTGGGGGCTAGGGAGTATCGAGTTGATCATTATACATGAAGAAATAAGCAATTTCATCGTTTGGTTTATGTTTTACACGCGTTTTAAATTTTATTGCCGAAATCGCTTTTTCTCGCCGAGATAAGCACGTTTTCTGAAATGCCGCTCTCCCGTCACTCTGGTTAAAGTGTTATGAAAAAAAAGGCTGTTGGGGGCTAGGGAGTATCGAGTTGATCATTATACATGAAGAAATAACCAATTTCATCGTTTAGTTTATGTTTTACACGCGTTTTAAATTTTATTGCCGAAATCGCTTTTTCTCGCCGAGATAAGCACGTTTTCTGAAATGCCGCTCTCCCGTCACTCTGGTTAAAGTGTTATGAAAAAAAAGGCTGTTGGGGGCTAGGGAGTATCGAGTTGATCATTATACATGAAGAAATAACCAATTTCATCGTTTGGTTTATGTTTTACACGCGTTTTAAATTTTATTGCCGAAATCGCTTTTTCTCGCCGAGATAAGCACGTTTTCTGAAATGCCGCTCTCCCGTCACTCTGGTTAAAGTGTTATAAAAAAAAAGGCTGTTGGGGGCTAGGGAGTATCGAGTTGATCATTATACATGAAGAAATAACCAATTTCATCGTTTGGTTTATGTTTTACACGCGTTTTAAATTTTATTGCCGAAATCGCTTTTTCTCGCCGAGATAAGCACGTTTTCTGAAATGCCGCTCTCCCGTCACTCTGGTTAAAGTGTTATGAAAAAAAGGCTGTTGGGGGCTAGGGAGTATCGAGTTGATCATTATACATGAAGAAATAACCAATTTCATCGTTTGGTTTATGTTTTACACGCGTTTTAAATTTTATTGCCGAAATCGCTTTTTCTCGCCGAGATAAGCACGTTTTCTGAAATGCCGCTCTCCCGTCACTCTGGTTAAAGTGTTATGAAAAAAAAGGCTGTTGGGGGCTAGGGAGTATCGAGTTGATCATTATACATGAAGAAATAACCAATTTCATCGTTTGGTTTATGTTTTACACGCGTTTTAAATTTTATTGCCGAAATCGCTTTTTCTCGCCGAGATAAGCACGTTTTCTGAAATGCCGCTCTCCCGTCACTCTGGTTAAAGTGTTATGAAAAAAAAGGCTGTTGGGGGCTAGGGAGTATCGAGTTGATCATTATACATGAAGAAATAACCAATTTCATCGTTTGGTTTATGTTTTACACGCGTTTTAAATTTTATTGCCGAAATCGCTTTTTTTCGCCGAGATAAGCACGTTTTCTGAAATGCCGCTCTCCCGTCACTCTGGTTAAAGTGTTATGAAAAAAAAGGCTGTTGGGGGCTAGGGAGTATCGAGTTGATCATTATACATGAAGAAATAAGCAATTTCATCGTTTGGTTTATGTTTTACACGCGTTTTAAATTTTATTGCCGAAATCGCTTTTTCTCGCCGAGATAAGCACGTTTTCTGAAATGCCGCTCTCCCGTCACTCTGGTTAAAGTGTTATGAAAAAAAAGGCTGTTGGGGGCTAGGGAGTATCGAGTTGATCATTATACATGAAGAAATAAGCAATTTCATCGTTTGGTTTATGTTTTACACGCGTTTTAAATTTTATTGCCGAAATCGCTTTTTCTCGCCGAGATAAGCACGTTTTCTGAAATGCCGCTCTCCCGTCACTCTGGTTAAAGTGTTATGAAAAAAAAGGCTGTTGGGGGCTAGGGAGTATCGAGTTGATCATTATACATGAAGAAATAACCAATTTCATCGTTTGATTTATGTTTTACACGCGTTTTAAATTTTATTGCCGAAATCGCTTTTTCTCGCCGAGATAAGCACGTTTTCTGAAATGCCGCTCTCCCGTCACTCTGGTTAAAGTGTTATGAAAAAAAAGGCTGTTGGGGGCTAGGGAGTATCGAGTTGATCATTATACATGAAGAAATAACCAATTTCATCGTTTGGTTTATGTTTTACACGCGTTTTAAATTTTATTGCCGAAATCGCTTTTTCTCGCCGAGATAAGCACGTTTTCTGAAATGCCGCTCTCCCGTCACTCTGGTTAAAGTGTTATGAAAAAAAAGGCTGTTGGGGGCTAGGGAGTATCGAGTTGATCATTATACATGAAGAAATAACCAATTTCATCGTTTGGTTTATGTTTTACACGCGTTTTAAATTTTATTGCCGAAATCGCTTTTTCTCGCCGAGATAAGCACGTTTTCTGAAATGCCGCTCTCCCGTCACTCTGGTTAAAGTGTTATGAAAAAAAAGGCTGTTGGGGGCTAGGGAGTATCGAGTTGATCAATATACATGAAGAAATAAGCAATTTCATCGTTTGGTTTATGTTTTACACGCGTTTTAAATTTTATTGCCGAAATCGCTTTTTCTCGCCGAGATAAGCACGTTTTCTGAAATGCCGCTCTCCCGTCACTCTGGTTAAAGTGTTATGAAAAAAAAGGCTGTTGGGGGCTAGGGAGTATCGAGTTGATCATTATACATGAAGAAATAACCAATTTCATCGTTTGGTTTATGTTTTACACGCGTTTTAAATTTTATTGCCGAAATCGCTTTTTCTCGCCGAGATAAGCACGTTTTCTGAAATGCCGCTCTCCCGTCACTCTGGTTAAAGTGTTATGAAAAAAAAGGCTGTTGGGGGCTAGGGAGTATCGAGTTGATCATTATACATGAAGAAATAACCAATTTCATCGTTTGGTTTATGTTTTACACGCGTTTTAAATGTTATTGCCGAAATCGCTTTTTCTCGCCGAGATAAGCACGTTTTCTGAAATGCCGCTCTCCCGTCACTCTGGTTAAAGTGTTATGAAAAAAAAGGCTGTTGGGGGCTAGGGAGTATCGAGTTGATCATTATACATGAAGAAATAACCAATTTCATCGTTTGGTTTATGTTTTACACGCGTTTTAAATGTTATTGCCGAAATCGCTTTTTCTCGCCGAGATAAGCACGTTTTCTGAAATGCCACTCTCCCGTCACTCTGGTTAAAGTGTTATGAAAAAAAAGGCTGTTGGGGGCTAGGGAGTATCGAGTTGATCATTATACATGAAGAAAGAAGCAATTTCATCGTTTGGTTTATGTTTTACACGCGTTTTAAATTTTATTGCCGAAATCGCTTTTTCTCGCCGAGATAAGCACGTTTTCTGAAATGCCGCTCTCCCGTCACTCTGGTTAAAGTGTTATGAAAAAAAAGGCTGTTGGGGGCTAGGGAGTATCGAGTTGATCATTATACATGAAGAAATAACCAATTTCATCGTTTGGTTTATGTTTTACACGCGTTTTAAATTTTATTGCCGAAATCGCTTTTTCTCGCCGAGATAAGCACGTTTTCTGAAATGCCGCTCTCCCGTCACTCTGGTTAAAGTGTTATGAAAAAAAAGGCTGTTGGGGGCTAGGGAGTATCGAGTTGATCATTATACATGAAGAAATAACCAATTTCATCGTTTGGTTTATGTTTTACACGCGTTTTAAATTTTATTGCCGAAATCGCTTTTTCTCGCCGAGATAAGCACGTTTTCTGAAATGCCGCTCTCCCGTCACTCTGGTTAAAGTGTTATGAAAAAAAAGGCTTTTGGGGGCTAGGGAGTATCGAGTTGATCATTATACATGAAGAAATAACCAATTTCATCGTTTGGTTTATGTTTTACACGCGTTTTAAATTTTATTGCCGAAATCGCTTTTTCTCGCCGAGATAAGCACGTTTTCTGAAATGCCGCTCTCCCGTCACTCTGGTTAAAGTGTTATGAAAAAAAAGGCTGTTGGGGGCTAGGGAGTATCGAGTTGATCATTATACATGAAGAAATAACCAATTTCATCGTTTGGTTTATGTTTTACACGCGTTTTAAATTTTATTGCCGAAATCGCTTTTTCTCGCCGAGATAAGCACGTTTTCTGAAATGCCGCTCTCCCGTCACTCTGGTTAAAGTGTTATGAAAAAAAAGGCTGTTGGGGGCTAGGGAGTATCGAGTTGATCATTATACATGAAGAAATAAGCAATTTCATCGTTTGGTTTATGTTTTACACGCGTTTTAAATTTTATTGCCGAAATCGCTTTTTCTCGCCGAGATAAGCACGTTTTCTGAAATGCCGCTCTCCCGTCACTCTGGTTAAAGTGTTATGAAAAAAAAGGCTGTTGGGGGCTAGGGAGTATCGAGTTGATCATTATACATGAAGAAATAACCAATTTCATCGTTTGGTTTATGTTTTAAGCGCGTTTTAAATTTTATTGCCGAAATCGCTTTTTCTCGCCGAGATAAGCACGTTTTCTGAAATGCCGCTCTCCCGTCACTCTGGTTAAAGTGTTATGAAAAAAAAGGCTGTTGGGGGCTAGGGAGTATCGAGTTGATCATTATACATGAAGAAATAACCAATTTCATCGTTTGGTTTATGTTTTACACGCGTTTTAAATTTTATTGCCGAAATCGCTTTTTCTCGCCGAGATAAGCACGTTTTCTGAAATGCCGCTCTCCCGTCACTCTGGTTAAAGTGTTATGAAAAAAAAGGCTGTTGGGGGCTAGGGAGTATCGAGTTGATCATTATACATGAAGAAATAACCAATTTCATCGTTTGGTTTATGTTTTACACGCGTTTTAAATTTTATTGCCGAAATCGCTTTTTCTCGCCGAGATAAGCACGTTTTCTGAAATGCCGCTCTCCCGTCACTCTGGTTAAAGTGTTATGAAAAAAAAGGCTGTTGGGGGCTAGGGAGTATCGAGTTGATCATTATACATGAAGAAATAAGCAATTTCATCGTTTGGTTTATGTTTTACACGCGTTTTAAATTTTATTGCCGAAATCGCTTTTTCTCGCCGAGATAAGCACGTTTTCTGAAATGCCGCTCTCCCGTCACTCTGGTTAAAGTGTTATGAAAAAAAAGGCTGTTGGGGGCTAGGGAGTATCGAGTTGATCATTATACATGAAGAAATAACCAATTTCATCGTTTGGTTTATGTTTTACACGCGTTTTAAATTTTATTGCCGAAATCGCTTTTTCTCGCCGAGATAAGCACGTTTTCTGAAATGCCGCTCTCCCGTCACTCTGGTTAAAGTGTTATGAAAAAAAAGGCTGTTGGGGGCTAGGGAGTATCGAGTTGATCATTATACATGAAGAAATAACCAATTTCATCGTTTGGTTTATGTTTTACACGCGTTTTAAATTTTATTGCCGAAATCGCTTTTTCTCGCCGAGATAAGCACGTTTTCTGAAATGCCGCTCTCCCGTCACTCTGGTTAAAGTGTTATGAAAAAAAGGCTGTTGGGGGCTAGGGAGTATCGAGTTGATCATTATACATGAAGAAATAACCAATTTCATCGTTTGGTTTATGTTTTACACGCGTTTTAAATTTTATTGCCGAAATCGCTTTTTCTCGCCGAGATAAGCACGTTTTCTGAAATGCCGCTCTCCCGTCACTCTGGTTAAAGTGTTATGAAAAAAAAGGCTGTTGGGGGCTAGGGAGTATCGAGTTGATCATTATACATGAAGAAATAAGCAATTTCATCGTTTGGTTTATGTTTTACACGCGTTTTAAATTTTATTGCCGAAATCGCTTTTTCTCGCCGAGATAAGCACGTTTTCTGAAATGCCGCTCTCCCGTCACTCTGGTTAAAGTGTTATGAAAAAAAAGGCTGTTGGGGGCTAGGGAGTATCGAGTTGATCATTATACATGAAGAAATAACCAATTTCATCGTTTGGTTTATGTTTTACACGCGTTTTAAATTTTATTGCCGAAATCGCTTTTTCTCGCCGAGATAAGCACGTTTTCTGAAATGCCGCTCTCCCGTCACTCTGGTTAAAGTGTTATGAAAAAAAAGGCTGTTGGGGGCTAGGGAGTATCGAGTTGATCATTATACATGAAGAAATAAGCAATTTCATCGTTTGGTTTATGTTTTACACGCGTTTTAAATTTTATTGCCGAAATCGCTTTTTCTCGCCGAGATAAGCACGTTTTCTGAAATGCCGCTCTCCCGTCACTCTGGTTAAAGTGTTATGAAAAAAAAGGCTGTTGGGGGCTAGGGAGTATCGAGTTGATCATTATACATGAAGAAATAACCAATTTCATCGTTTGGTTTATGTTTTACACGCGTTTTAAATTTCATTGCCGAAATCGCTTTTTCTCGCCGAGATAAGCACGTTTTCTGAAATGCCGCTCTCCCGTCACTCTGGTTAAAGTGTTATGAAAAAAAAGGCTGTTGGGGGCTAGGGAGTATCGAGTTGATCATTATACATGAAGAAATAACCAATTTTATCGTTTGGTTTATGTTTTACACGCGTTTTAAATTTTATTGCCGAAATCGCTTTTTCTCGCCGAGATAAGCACGTTTTCTGAAATGCCGCTCTCCCGTCACTCTGGTTAAAGTGTTATGAAAAAAAAGGCTGTTGGGGGCTAGGGAGTATCGAGTTGATCATTATACATGAAGAAATAAGCAATTTCATCGTTTGGTTTATGTTTTACACGCGTTTTAAATTTTATTGCCGAAATCGCTTTTTCTCGCCGAGATAAGCACGTTTTCTGAAATGCCGCTCTCCCGTCACTCTGGTTAAAGTGTTATGAAAAAAAAGGCTGTTGGGGGCTAGGGAGTATCGAGTTGATCATTATACATGAAGAAATAACCAATTTCATCGTTTGGTTTATGTTTTACACACGTTTTAAATTTTATTGCCGAAATCGCTTTTTCTCGCCGAGATAAGCACGTTTTCTGAAATGCCGCTCTCCCGTCACTCTGGTTAAAGTGTTATGAAAAAAAAGGCTGTTGGGGGCTAGGGTGTATCGAGTTGATCATTATACATGAAGAAATAACCAATTTCATCGTTTGGTTTATGTTTTACACGCGTTTTAAATTTTATTGCCGAAATCGCTTTTTCTCGCCGAGATAAGCACGTTTTCTGAAATGCCGCTCTCCCGTCACTCTGGTTAAAGTGTTATGAAAAAAAAGGCTGTTGGGGGCTAGGGAGTATCGAGTTGATCATTATACATGAAGAAATAACCAATTTCATCGTTTGGTTTATGTTTTACACGCGTTTTAAATTTTATTGCCGAAATCGCTTTTTCTCGCCGAGATAAGCACGTTTTCTGAAATGCCGCTCTCCCGTCACTCTGGTTAAAGTGTTATGAAAAAAAAGGCTGTTGGGGGCTAGGGAGTATCGAGTTGATCATTATACATGAAGAAATAAGCAATTTCATCGTTTGGTTTATGTTTTACATGCGTTTTAAATTTTATTGCCGAAATCGCTTTTTCTCGCCGAGATAAGCACGTTTTCTGAAATGCCGCTCTCCCGTCACTCTGGTTAAAGTGTTATGAAAAAAAAGGCTGTTGGGGGCTAGGGAGTATCGAGTTGATCATTATACATGAAGAAATAACCAATTTCATCGTTTGGTTTATGTTTTACACGCGTTTTAAATTTTATTGCCGAAATCGCTTTTTCTCGCCGAGATAAGCACGTTTTCTGAAATGCCGCTCTCCCGTCACTCTGGTTAAAGTGTTATGAAAAAAAAGGCTGTTGGGGGCTAGGGAGTATCGAGTTGATCATTATACATGAAGAAATAACCAATTTCATCGTTTGGTTTATGTTTTACACGCGTTTTAAATTTTATTGCCGAAATCGCTTTTTCTCGCCGAGATAAGCACGTTTTCTGAAATGCCGCTCTCCCGTCACTCTGGTTAAAGTGTTATGAAAAAAAAAGGCTGTTGGGGGCTAGGGAGTATCGAGTTGATCATTATACATGAAGAAATAACCAATTTCATCGTTTGGTTTATGTTTTACACGCGTTTTAAATTTTATTGCCGAAATCGCTTTTTCTCGCCGAGATAAGCACGTTTTCTGAAATGCCGCTCTCCCGTCACTCTGGTTAAAGTGTTATGAAAAAAAAGGCTGTTGGGGGCTAGGGAGTATCGAGTTGATCATTATACATGAAGAAATAACCAATTTCATCGTTTGGTTTATGTTTTACACGCGTTTTAAATTTTATTGCCGAAATCGCTTTTTCTCGCCGAGATAAGCACGTTTTCTGAAATGCCGCTCTCCCGTCACTCTGGTTAAAGTGTTATGAAAAAAAAGGCTGTTGGGGGCTAGGGAGTATCGAGTTGATCATTATACATGAAGAAATAACCAATTTCATCGTTTGGTTTATGTTTTACACGCGTTTTAAATTTTATTGCCGAAATCGCTTTTTCTCGCCGAGATAAGCACGTTTTCTGAAATGCCGCTCTCCCGTCACTCTGGTTAAAGTGTTATGAAAAAAAAGGCTGTTGGGGGCTAGGGAGTATCGAGTTGATCATTATACATGAAGAAATAACCAATTTCATCGTTTGGTTTATGTTTTACACGCGTTTTAAATTTTATTGCCGAAATCGCTTTTTCTCGCCGAGATAAGCACGTTTTCTGAAATGCCGCTCTCCCGTCACTCTGGTTAAAGTGTTATGAAAAAAAAGGCTGTTGGGGGCTAGGGAGTATCGAGTTGATCATTATACATGAAGAAATAACCAATTTCATCGTTTGGTTTATGTTTTACACGCGTTTTAAATGTTATTGCCGAAATCGCTTTTTCTCGCCGAGATAAGCACGTTTTCTGAAATGCCGCTCTCCCGTCACTCTGGTTAAAGTGTTATGAAAAAAAAGGCTGTTGGGGGCTAGGGAGTATCGAGTTGATCATTATACATGAAGAAATAACCAATTTCATCGTTTGGTTTATGTTTTACACGCGTTTTAAATGTTATTGCCGAAATCGCTTTTTCTCGCCGAGATAAGCACGTTTTCTGAAATGCCACTCTCCCGTCACTCTGGTTAAAGTGTTATGAAAAAAAAGGCTGTTGGGGGCTAGGGAGTATCGAGTTGATCATTATACATGAAGAAAGAAGCAATTTCATCGTTTGGTTTATGTTTTACACGCGTTTTAAATTTTATTGCCGAAATCGCTTTTTCTCGCCGAGATAAGCACGTTTTCTGAAATGCCGCTCTCCCGTCACTCTGGTTAAAGTGTTATGAAAAAAAAGGCTGTTGGGGGCTAGGGAGTATCGAGTTGATCATTATACATGAAGAAATAACCAATTTCATCGTTTGGTTTATGTTTTACACGCGTTTTAAATTTTATTGCCGAAATCGCTTTTTCTCGCCGAGATAAGCACGTTTTCTGAAATGCCGCTCTCCCGTCACTCTGGTTAAAGTGTTATGAAAAAAAAGGCTGTTGGGGGCTAGGGAGTATCGAGTTGATCATTATACATGAAGAAATAACCAATTTCATCGTTTGGTTTATGTTTTACACGCGTTTTAAATTTTATTGCCGAAATCGCTTTTTCTCGCCGAGATAAGCACGTTTTCTGAAATGCCGCTCTCCCGTCACTCTGGTTAAAGTGTTATGAAAAAAAAGGCTTTTGGGGGCTAGGGAGTATCGAGTTGATCATTATACATGAAGAAATAACCAATTTCATCGTTTGGTTTATGTTTTACACGCGTTTTAAATTTTATTGCCGAAATCGCTTTTTCTCGCCGAGATAAGCACGTTTTCTGAAATGCCGCTCTCCCGTCACTCTGGTTAAAGTGTTATGAAAAAAAAGGCTGTTGGGGGCTAGGGAGTATCGAGTTGATCATTATACATGAAGAAATAACCAATTTCATCGTTTGGTTTATGTTTTACACGCGTTTTAAATTTTATTGCCGAAATCGCTTTTTCTCGCCGAGATAAGCACGTTTTCTGAAATGCCGCTCTCCCGTCACTCTGGTTAAAGTGTTATGAAAAAAAAGGCTGTTGGGGGCTAGGGAGTATCGAGTTGATCATTATACATGAAGAAATAAGCAATTTCATCGTTTGGTTTATGTTTTACACGCGTTTTAAATTTTATTGCCGAAATCGCTTTTTCTCGCCGAGATAAGCACGTTTTCTGAAATGCCGCTCTCCCGTCACTCTGGTTAAAGTGTTATGAAAAAAAAGGCTGTTGGGGGCTAGGGAGTATCGAGTTGATCATTATACATGAAGAAATAACCAATTTCATCGTTTGGTTTATGTTTTACACGCGTTTTAAATTTTATTGCCGAAATCGCTTTTTCTCGCCGAGATAAGCACGTTTTCTGAAATGCCGCTCTCCCGTCACTCTGGTTAAAGTGTTATGAAAAAAAAGGCTGTTGGGGGCTAGGGAGTATCGAGTTGATCATTATACATGAAGAAATAACCAATTTCATCGTTTGGTTTATGTTTTACACGCGTTTTAAATTTTATTGCCGAAATCGCTTTTTCTCGCCGAGATAAGCACGTTTTCTGAAATGCCGCTCTCCCGTCACTCTGGTTAAAGTGTTATGAAAAAAAAGGCTGTTGGGGGCTAGGGAGTATCGAGTTGATCATTATACATGAAGAAATAACCAATTTCATCGTTTGGTTTATGTTTTACACGCGTTTTAAATTTTATTGCCGAAATCGCTTTTTCTCGCCGAGATAAGCACGTTTTCTGAAATGCCGCTCTCCCGTCACTCTGGTTAAAGTGTTATGAAAAAAAAGGCTGTTGGGGGCTAGGGAGTATCGAGTTGATCATTATACATGAAGAAATAAGCAATTTCATCGTTTGGTTTATGTTTTACACGCGTTTTAAATTTTATTGCCGAAATCGCTTTTTCTCGCCGAGATAAGCACGTTTTCTGAAATGCCGCTCTCCCGTCACTCTGGTTAAAGTGTTATGAAAAAAAAGGCTGTTGGGGGCTAGGGAGTATCGAGTTGATCATTATACATGAAGAAATAACCAATTTCATCGTTTGGTTTATGTTTTACACGCGTTTTAAATTTTATTGCCGAAATCGCTTTTTCTCGCCGAGATAAGCACGTTTTCTGAAATGCCGCTCTCCCGTCACTCTGGTTAAAGTGTTATGAAAAAAAAGGCTGTTGGGGGCTAGGGAGTATCGAGTTGATCATTATACATGAAGAAATAACCAATTTCATCGTTTGGTTTATGTTTTACACGCGTTTTAAATTTTATTGCCGAAATCGCTTTTTCTCGCCGAGATAAGCACGTTTTCTGAAATGCCGCTCTCCCGTCACTCTGGTTAAAGTGTTATGAAAAAAAAGGCTGTTGGGGGCTAGGGAGTATCGAGTTGATCATTATACATGAAGAAATAACCAATTTCATCGTTTGGTTTATGTTTTACACGCGTTTTAAATTTTATTGCCGAAATCGCTTTTTCTCGCCGAGATAAGCACGTTTTCTGAAATGCCGCTCTCCCGTCACTCTGGTTAAAGTGTTATGAAAAAAAAGGCTGTTGGGGGCTAGGGAGTATCGAGTTGATCATTATACATGAAGAAATAAGCAATTTCATCGTTTGGTTTATGTTTTACACGCGTTTTAAATTTTATTGCCGAAATCGCTTTTTCTCGCCGAGATAAGCACGTTTTCTGAAATGCCGCTCTCCCGTCACTCTGGTTAAAGTGTTATGAAAAAAAAGGCTGTTGGGGGCTAGGGAGTATCGAGTTGATCATTATACATGAAGAAATAACCAATTTCATCGTTTGGTTTATGTTTTACACGCGTTTTAAATTTTATTGCCGAAATCGCTTTTTCTCGCCGAGATAAGCACGTTTTCTGAAATGCCGCTCTCCCGTCACTCTGGTTAAAGTGTTATGAAAAAAAAGGCTGTTGGGGGCTAGGGAGTATCGAGTTGATTATTATACATGAAGAAATAACCAATTTCATCGTTTGGTTTATGTTTTACACGCGTTTTAAATTTTATTGCCGAAATTGCTTTTTCTCGCCGAGATAAGCACGTTTTCTGAAATGCCGCTCTCCCGTCACTCTGGTTAAAGTGTTATGAAAAAAAAGGCTGTTGGGGGCTAGGGAGTATCGAGTTGATCATTATACATAAAGAAATAACCAATTTCATCGTTTGGTTTATGTTTTACACGCGTTTTAAATTTTATTGCCGAAATCGCTTTTTCTCGCCGAGATAAGCACGTTTTCTGAAATGCCGCTCTCCCGTCACTCTGGTTAAAGTGTTATGAAAAAAAGGCTGTTGGGGGCTAGGGAGTATCGAGTTGATCATTATACATGAAGAAATAACCAATTTCATCGTTTGGTTTATGTTTTACACGCGTTTTAAATTTTATTGCCGAAATCGCTTTTTCTCGCCGAGATAAGCACGTTTTCTGAAATGCCGCTCTCCCGTCACTCTGGTTAAAGTGTTATGAAAAAAAAGGCTGTTGGGGGCTAGGGAGTATCGAGTTGATCATTATACATGAAGAAATAACCAATTTCATCGTTTGGTTTATGTTTTACACGCGTTTTAAATTTTATTGCCGAAATCGCTTTTTCTCGCCGAGATAAGCACGTTTTCTGAAATGCCGCTCTCCCGTCACTCTGGTTAAAGTGTTATGAAAAAAAAGGCTGTTGGGGGCTAGGGAGTATCGAGTTGATCATTATACATGAAGAAATAACCAATTTCATCGTTTGGTTTATGTTTTACACGCGTTTTAAATTTTATTGCCGAAATCGCTTTTTCTCGCCGAGATAAGCACGTTTTCTGAAATGCCGCTCTCCCGTCACTCTGGTTAAAGTGTTATGAAAAAAAAGGCTGTTGGGGGCTAGGGAGTATCGAGTTGATCATTATACATGAAGAAATAACCAATTTTATCGTTTGGTTTATGTTTTACACGCGTTTAAAATTTTATTGCCGAAATCGCTTTTTCTCGCCGAGATAAGCACGTTTTCTGAAATGCCGCTCTCCCGTCACTCTGGTTAAAGTGTTATGAAAAAAAAGGCTGTTGGGGGCTAGGGAGTATCGAGTTGATCATTATACATGAAGAAATAACCAATTTCATCGTTTGGTTTATGTTTTACACGCGTTTTAAATTTTATTGCCGAACTCGCTTTTTCTCGCCGAGATAAGCACGTTTTCTGAAATGCCGCTCTCCCGTCACTCTGGTTAAAGTGTTATGAAAAAAAAGGCTGTTGGGGGCTAGGGAGTATCGAGTTGATCATTATACATTAAGAAATAACCAATTTCATCGTTTGGTTTATGTTTTACACGCGTTTTAAATTTTATTGCCGAAATCGCTTTTTCTCGCCGAGATAAGCACGTTTTCTGAAATGCCGCTCTCCCGTCACTCTGGTTAAAGTGTTATGAAAAAAAAGGCTGTTGGGGGCTAGGGAGTATCGAGTTGATCATTATACATGAAGAAATAACCAATTTCATCGTTTGGTTTATGTTTTACACGCGTTTTAAATTTTATTGCCGAAATCGCTTTTTCTCGCCGAGATAAGCACGTTTTCTGAAATGCCGCTCTCCCGTCACTCTGGTTAAAGTGTTATGAAAAAAAAGGCTGTTGGGGGCTAGGGAGTATCGAGTTGATCATTATACATGAAGAAATAACCAATTTCATCGTTTGGTTTATGTTTTACACGCGTTTTAAATTTTATTGCCGAAATCGCTTTTTCTCGCCGAGATAAGCACGTTTTCTGAAATGCCGCTCTCCCGTCACTCTGGTTAAAGTGTTATGAAAAAAAAGGCTGTTGGGGGCTAGGGAGTATCGAGTTGATCATTATACATGAAGAAATAACCTATTTCATCGTTTGGTTTATGTTTTACACGCGTTTTAAATTTTATTGCCGAAATCGCTTTTTCTCGCCGAGATAAGCACGTTTTCTGAAATGCCGCTCTCCCGTCACTCTGGTTAAAGTGTTATGAAAAAAAAGGCTGTTGGGGGCTAGGGAGTATCAAGTTGATCATTATACATGAATAAATAACCAATTTCATCGTTTGGTTTATGTTTTACACGCGTTTTAAATTTTATTGCCGAAATCGCTTTTTCTCGCCGAGATAAGCACGTTTTCTGAAATGCCGCTCTCCCGTCACTCTGGTTAAAGTGTTATGAAAAAAAAGGCTGTTGGGGGCTAGGGAGTATCGAGTTGATCATTATACATGAAGAAATAACCAATTTCATCGTTTGGTTTATGTTTTACACGCGTTTTAAATTTTATTGCCGAAATCGCTTTTTCTCGCAGAGATAAGCACGTTTTCTGAAATGCCGCTCTCCCGTCACTCTGGTTAAAGTGTTATGAAAAAAAAAGGCTGTTGGGGGCTAGGGAGTATCGAGTTGATCATTATACATGAAGAAATAACCAATTTCATCATTTGGTTTATGTTTTACACGCGTTTTAAATTTTATTGCCGAAATCGCTTTTTCTCGCCGAGATAAGCACGTTTTCTGAAATGCCGCTCTCCCGTCACTCTGGTTAAAGTGTTATGAAAAAAAAGGCTGTTGGGGGCTAGGGAGTATCGAGTTGATCATTATACATGAAGAAATAACCAATTTCCTCGTTTGGTTTATGTTTTACACGCGTTTTAAATTTTATTGCCGAAATCGCTTTTTCTCGCCGAGATAAGCACGTTTTCTGAAATGCCACTCTCCCGTCACTCTGGTTAAAGTGTTATGAAAAAAAAAGGCTGTTGGGGGCTAGGGAGTATCGAGTTGATCATTATACATGAAGAAATAACCAATTTCATCGTTTGATTTATGTTTTACACGCGTTTTAAATTTTATTGCCGAAATCGCTTTTTCTCGCCGAGATAAGCACGTTTTCTGAAATGCCGCTCTCCCGTCACTCTGGTTAAAGTGTTATGAAAAAAAAGGCTGTTGGGGGCTAGGGAGTATCGAGTTGATCATTATACATGAAGAAATAACCAATTTCATCGTTTGGTTTATGTTTTACACGATGCTGAGCTCCAGCTGGAAGTGTAAAAAGAACCGGGCGACCCGGTAAAATTGCTTAGCCGGGGCTCTGGAAGCCTAACACGGCGTGATCTTGTCCAAAAAGCCGCTGCTGAGCTCCAGCTGGAAGTGTAAAAAGAACCGGGCTAGTTAAAAAAAAGAACCGGGCGACCCGGTAAAATTGCTTAGCCGGGGCTCTGGAAGCCTAACACGGCGTGATCTTGTCCAAAAAGCCGCTGCTGAGCTCCAGCTGGAAGTGTAAAAAGAACCGGGCTGGTTAAAAAAAAAGAACCGGGCGGCCCGGTAAAATTGCTTAGCCGGGGCTCTGGAAGCCTAACCCGGCGTGATACTGTGCAAAAAGCCGCTGCTGAGCTCCAGCTGGAAGTGTAAAAAAAAACCGGGCTGGTTAAAAAAATGAACCGGGCGACCCTGTAAAATTGCTTAGCCGGGGCTCTGGAAGCCTAACACGGCGTGATCTTGTCCAAAAACCCGCTGCTGAGCTCCAGCTGGAAGTGTAAAAAGGACCGGGCTGGTTAAAAAAAAGAACCGGGCGGGCCGGTAAAATTGCTTAGCCGGGGCTCTGGAAGCCTAACCCGGCGTGATCTTGCACAAAAAGCCGCTGCTGAGCTCCAGCTGGAAGTGTAAAAAGAACCGGGCTGGTTCAAAAAAAGAACCGGGCGGCCCGGTAAAATTGCTTAGCCGGGGTCCTGGAAGCCTAACGCGGCGTGATCTTGCCCGAAAGTCGGCCTCTATACTTCCATATTAGGTACCAGGCGCTCAGAGCCAACTTGGCAAAAATTTTCTAAGTGCCCACGGCTCTGCGGGGATTGTGCGTCCGACCCGCGCCGGTTCTCCAGCCGGCCTAAAATAACGCAAAACCAGCCTCTCCCCCTGGAGCTCACAGCCAAAGGCGAAACTTTTCTAAGTGCCTACGGCTCTGCGGGCTTTTGAGTCCGCCCCGCGCCGGTTCGTCGGTCGGCCTCAAAAAGCGAAAAATCAGCCTCTCTCCCTGGAGCTCGACTCGAGTTGATCATTATACATGAAGAAATAACCAATTTCATCGTTTGGTTTATGTTTTACACGCGTTTTAAATTTTATTGCCGAAATCGCTTTTTCTCGCCGAGATAAGCACATTTTCTGAAATGCCGCTCTCCCGTCACTCTGGTTAAAGTGTTATGAAAAAAAAGGCTGTTGGGGGCTAGGGAGTATCGAGTTGATCATTATACATGAAGAAATAACCAATTTCATCGTTTGGTTTATGTTTTACACGCGTTTTAAATTTTATTGCCGAAATCGCTTTTTCTCGCCGAGATAAGCACGTTTTCTGAAATGCCGCTCTCCCGTCACTCTGGTTAAAGTGTTATGAAAAAAAAGGCTGTTGGGGGCTAGGGAGTATCGAGTTGATCATTATACATGAAGAAATAACCAATTTCATCGTTTGGTTTATGTTTTACACGCGTTTTAAATTTTATTGCCGAAATCGCTTTTTCTCGCCGAGATAAGCACGTTTTCTGAAATGCCGCTCTCCCGTCACTCTGGTTAAAGTGTTATGAAAAAAAAGGCTGTTGGGGGCTAGGGAGTATCGAGTTGATCATTATACATGAAGAAATAACAAATTTCATCGTTTGGTTTATGTTTTACACGCGTTTTAAATTTTATTGCCGAAATCGCTTTTTCTCGCCGAGATAAGCACGTTTTCTGAAATGCCGCTCTCCCGTCACTCTGGTTAAAGTGTTATGAAAAAAAAGGCTGTTGGGGGCTAGGGAGTATCGAGTTGATCTTTATACATGAAGAAATAACCAATTTCATCGTTTGGTTTATGTTTTACACGCGTTTTAAATTTTATTGCCGAAATCGCTTTTTCTCGCCGAGATAAGCACGTTTTCTGAAATGCCGCTCTCCCGTCACTCTGGTTAAAGTGTTATGAAAAAAAAGGCTGTTGGGGGCTAGGGAGTATCGAGTTGATCATTATACATGAAGAAATAACCAATTTCATCGTTTGGTTTATGTTTTACACGCGTTTTAAATTTTATTGCCGAAATCGCTTTTTCTCGCCGAGATAAGCACGTTTTCTGAAATGCCGCTCTCCCGTCACTCTGGTTAAAGTGTTATGAAAAAAAAGGCTGTTGGGGGCTAGGGAGTATCGAGTTGATCATTATACATGAAGAAATAAGCAATTTCATCGTTTGGTTTATGTTTTACACGCGTTTGAAATTTTATTGCCGAAATCGCTTTTTCTCGCCGAGATAAGCACGTTTTCTGAAATGCCGCTCTCCCGTCACTCTGGTTAAAGTGTTGTGAAAAAAAAGGCTGTTGGGGGCTAGGGAGTATTGAGTTGATCATTATACATGAAGAAATAACCAATTTCATCGTTTGGTTTATGTTTTACACGCGTTTTAAATTTTATTGCCGAAATCGCTTTTTCTCGCCGAGATAAGCACGTTTTCTGAAATGCCGCTCTCCCGTCACTCTGGTTAAAGTGTTATGAAAAAAAAGGCTGTTGGGGGCTAGGGAGTATCAAGTTGATCATTATACATGAAGAAATAACCAATTTCATCGTTTGGTTTATGTTTTACACGCGTTTTAAATTTTATTGCCGAAATCGCTTTTTCTCGCCGAGATAAGCACGTTTTCTGAAATGCCGCTCTCCCGTCACTCTGGTTAAAGTGTTATGAAAAAAAAGGCTGTTGGGGGCTAGGGAGTATCGAGTTGATCATTATACATGAAGAAATAAGCAATTTCATCGTTTGGTTTATGTTTTACACGCGTTTTAAATTTTATTGCCGAAATCGCTTTTTCTCGCCGAGATAAGCACGTTTTCTGAAATGCCGCTCTCCCGTCACTCTGGTTAAAGTGTTATGAAAAAAAAGGCTGTTGGGGGCTAGGGAGTATCGAGTTGATCATTATACATGAAGAAATAACCAATTTCATCGTTTGGTTTATGTTTTACACGCGTTTTAAATTTTATTGCCGAAATCGCTTTTTCTCGCCGAGATAAGCACGTTTTCTGAAATGCCGCTCTCCCGTCACTCTGGTTAAAGTGTTATGAAAAAAAAGGCTGTTGGGGGCTAGGGAGTATCGAGTTGATCATTATACATGAAGAAATAACCAATTTCATCGTTTGGTTTATGTTTTACACGCGTTTTAAATTTTATTGCCGAAATCGCTTTTTCTCGCCGAGATAAGCACGTTTTCTGAAATGCCGCTCTCCCGTCACTCTGGTTAAAGTGTTATGAAAAAAAAGGCTGTTGGGGGCTAGGGAGTATCGAGTTGATCATTATACATGAAGAAATAACCAATTTCATCGTTTGGTTTATGTTTTACACGCGTTTTAAATTTTATTGCCGAAATCGCTTTTTCTCGCCGAGATAAGCACGTTTTCTGAAATGCCGCTCTCCCGTCACTCTGGTTAAAGTGTTATGAAAATAAAGGCTGTTGGGGGCTAGGGAGTATCGAGTTGATCATTATACATGAAGAAATAAGCAATTTCATCGTTTGGTTTATGTTTTACACGCGTTTTAAATTTTATTGCCGAAATCGCTTTTTCTCGCCGAGATAAGCACGTTTTCTGAAATGCCGCTCTCCCGTCACTCTGGTTAAAGTGTTATGAAAAAAAAGGCTGTTGGGGGCTAGGGAGTATTGAGTTGATCATTATACATGAAAAAATAACCAATTTCATCGTTTGGTTTATGTTTTACACGCGTTTTAAATTTTATTGCCGAAATCGCTTTTTCTCGCCGAGATAAGCACGTTTTCTGAAATGCCGCTCTCCCGTCACTCTGGTTAAAGTGTTATGAAAAAAAAGGCTGTTGGGGGCTAGGGAGTATCGAGTTGATCATTATACATGAAGAAATAACCAATTTCATCGTTTGGTTTATGTTTTACACGCGTTTTAAATTTTATTGCCGAAATCGCTTTTTCTCGCCGAGATAAGCACGTTTTCTGAAATGCCGCTCTCCCGTCACTCTGGTTAAAGTGTTATGAAAAAAAAGTCTGTTGGGGGCTAGGGAGTATCGAGTTGATCATTATACATGAAGAAATAACCAATTTCATCGTTTGGTTTATGTTTTACACGCGTTTTAAATTTTATTGCCGAAATCGCTTTTTCTCGCCGAGATAAGCACGTTTTCTGAAATGCCGCTCTCCCGTCACTCTGGTTAAAGTGTTATGAAAAAAAAGGCTGTTGGGGGCTAGGGAGTATCGAGTTGATCATTATACATGAAGAAATAACCAATTTCATCGTTTGGTTTATGTTTTACACGCGTTTTAAATTTTATTGCCGAAATCGCTTTTTCTCGCCGAGATAAGCACGTTTTCTGAAATGCCGCTCTCCCGTCACTCTGGTTAAAGTGTTATGAAAAAAAAGGCTGTTGGGGGCTAGGGAGTATCGAGTTGATCATTATACATGAAGAAATAACCAATTTCATCGTTTGGTTTATGTTTTACACGATGCTGAGCTCCAGCTGGAAGTGTAAAAAGAACCGGGCTGGTTAAAAAAAGAACCGGGCGACCCGGTAAAATTGCTTAGCCGGGGCTCTGGAAGCCTAACACGGCGTGATCTTGTCCAAAAAGCCGCTGCTGAGCTCCAGCTGGAAGTGTAAAAAGAACCGGGCTGGTTAAAAAAAAGAACCGGGCGAGCCTGTAAAATTGCTTAGCCGGGGCTCTGGAAGCCTAACACGGCGTGATCTTGTCCAAAAACCCGCTGCTGAGCTCCAGCTGGAAGTGTAAAAAGAACCGGGCTGGTTAAAAAAAAGAACCGGGCGGGCCGGTAAAATTGCTTAGCCGGGGCTCTGGAAGCCTAACACGGCGTGATCTTGTCCAAAAAGCCGCTCGTGAGCTCCAGCTGGAAGTGTAAAAAGAACCGGGCTGGTTCAAAAAAAGAACCGGGCGGCCCGGTAGAATTGCTTAGCCGAGGTCCTGGAAGCCTAACCCGGCGTGATCTTGCGCAAAAAGCCGCTGCTGAGCTCCAGCTGGAAGTGTAAAAAGAACCGGGCTGGTTCAAAAAAAGAACCGGGCGGCCCGGTAGAATTGCTTAGCCGAGGTCCTGGAAGCCTAACCCGGCGTGATCTTGCGCAAAAAGCCGCTGCTGAGCTCCAGCTGGAAGTGTAAAAAGAACCGGGCTGGTTCAAAAAAAGAACCGGGCGGCCCGGTAAAATTGCTTAGCCGGGGTCCTGGAAGCCTAACGCGGCGTGATCTTGCCCGAAAGTCGGCCTCTATACTTCCATATTAGGTACCAGGCGCTCAGAGCCAACTTGGCAAAAATTTTCTAAGTGCCCACGGCTCTGCGGGGATTGTGCGTCCGACCCGCGCCGGTTCTCCAGCCGGCCTAAAATAACGCAAAACCAGCCTCTCCCCCTGGAGCTCACAGCCAAAGGCGAAACTTTTCTAAGTGCCTACGGCTCTGCGGGCTTTTGAGTCCGCCCCGCGCCGGTTCGTCGGTCGGCCTCAAAAAGCGAAAAATCAGCCTCTCTCCCTGGAGCTCGACTCGAGTTGATCATTATACATGAAGAAATAACCAATTTCATCGTTTGGTTTATGTTTTACACGCGTTTTAAATTTTATTGCCGAAATCGCTTTTTCTCGCCGAGATAAGCACGTTTTCTGAAATGCCGCTCTCCCGTCACTCTGGTTAAAGTGTTATGAAAAAAAAGGCTGTTGGGGGCTAGGGAGTATCGAGTTGATCATTATACATGAAGAAATAACCAATTTCATCGTTTGGTTTATGTTTTACACGCGTTTTAAATTTTATTGCCGAAATCGCTTTTTCTCGCCGAGATAAGCACGTTTTCTGAAATGCCGCTCTCCCGTCACTCTGGTTAAAGTGTTATGAAAAAAAAGGCTGTTGGGGGCTAGGGAGTATCGAGTTGATCATTATACATGAAGAAATAACCAATTTCATCGTTTGGTTTATGTTTTACACGCGTTTTAAATTTTATTGCCGAAATCGCTTTTTCTCGCCGAGATAAGCACGTTTTCTGAAATGCCGCTCTCCCGTCACTCTGGTTAAAGTGTTATGAAAAAAAAAGGCTGTTGGGGGCTAGGGAGTATCGAGTTGATCATTATACATGAAGAAATAAGCAATTTCATCGTTTGGTTTATGTTTTACACGCGTTTTAAATTTTATTGCCGAAATCGCTTTTTCTCGCCGAGATAAGCACGTTTTCTGAAATGCCGCTCTCCCGTCACTCTGGTTAAAGTGTTATGAAAAAAAAAGGCTGTTGGGGGCTAGGGAGTATCGAGTTGATCATTATACATGAAGAAATAACCAATTTCATCGTTTGGTTTATGTTTTACACGCGTTTTAAATTTTATTGCCGAAATCGCTTTTTCTCGCCGAGATAAGCACGTTTTCTGAAATGCCGCTCTCCCGTCACTCTGGTTAAAGTGTTGTGAAAAAAAGGCTGTTGGGGGCTAGGGAGTATCGAGTTGATCATTATACATGAAGAAATAACCAATTTCATCGTTTGGTTTATGTTTTACACGCGTTTTAAATTTTATTGCCGAAATCGCTTTTTCTCGCCGAGATAAGCACGTTTTCTGAAATGCCGCTCTCCCGTCACTCTGGTTAAAGTGTTATGAAAAAAAAGTCTGTTGGGGGCTAGGGAGTATCGAGTTGATCATTATACATGAAGAAATAACCAATTTCATCGTTTGGTTTATGTTTTACACGCGTTTTAAATTTTATTGCCGAAATCGCTTTTTCTCGCCGAGATAAGCACGTTTTCTGAAATGCCGCTCTCCCGTCACTCTGGTTAAAGTGTTATGAAAAAAAAGGCTGTTGGGGGCTAGGGAGTATCGAGTTGATCATTATACATGAAGAAATAACCAATTTCATCGTTTGGTTTATGTTTTACACGCGTTTTAAATTTTATTGCCGAAATCGCTTTTTCTCGCCGAGATAAGCACGTTTTCTGAAATGCCGCTCTCCCGTCACTCTGGTTAAAGTGTTATGAGAAAAAAGGCTGTTGGGGGCTAGGGAGTATCGAGTTGATCATTATACATGAAGAAATAAGCAATTTCATCGTTTGGTTTATGTTTTACACGCGTTTTAAATTTTATTGCCGAAATCGCTTTTTCTCGCCGAGATAAGCACGTTTTCTGAAATGCCGCTCTCCCGTCACTCTGGTTAAAGTGTTATGAAAAAAAAGGCTGTTGGGGGCTAGGGAGTATCGAGTTGATCATTATACATGAAGAAATAACCAATTTCATCGTTTGGTTTATGTTTTACACGCGTTTTAAATTTTATTGCCGAAATCGCTTTTTCTCGCCGAGATAAGCACGTTTTCTGAAATGCCGCTCTCCCGTCACTCTGGTTAAAGTGTTATGAAAAAAAAGGCTGTTGGGGGCTAGGGAGTATCGAGTTGATTATTATACATGAAGAAATAACCAATTTCATCGTTTGGTTTATGTTTTACACGCGTTTTAAATTTTATTGCCGAAATTGCTTTTTCTCGCCGAGATAAGCACGTTTTCTGAAATGCCGCTCTCCCGTCACTCTGGTTAAAGTGTTATGAAAAAAAGGCTGTTGGGGGCTAGGGAGTATCGAGTTGATCATTATACATAAAGAAATAACCAATTTCATCGTTTGGTTTATGTTTTACACGCGTTTTAAATTTTATTGCCGAAATCGCTTTTTCTCGCCGAGATAAGCACGTTTTCTGAAATGCCGCTCTCCCGTCACTCTGGTTAAAGTGTTATGAAAAAAAGGCTGTTGGGGGCTAGGGAGTATCGAGTTGATCATTATACATGAAGAAATAACCAATTTCATCGTTTGGTTTATGTTTTACACGCGTTTTAAATTTTATTGCCGAAATCGCTTTTTCTCGCCGAGATAAGCACGTTTTCTGAAATGCCGCTCTCCCGTCACTCTGGTTAAAGTGTTATGAAAAAAAAGGCTGTTGGGGGCTAGGGAGTATCGAGTTGATCATTATACATGAAGAAATAACCAATTTCATCGTTTGGTTTATGTTTTACACGCGTTTTAAATTTTATTGCCGAAATCGCTTTTTCTCGCCGAGATAAGCACGTTTTCTGAAATGCCGCTCTCCCGTCACTCTGGTTAAAGTGTTATGAAAAAAAAGGCTGTTGGGGGCTAGGGAGTATCGAGTTGATCATTATACATGAAGAAATAACCAATTTCATCGTTTGGTTTATGTTTTACACGCGTTTTAAATTTTATTGCCGAAATCGCTTTTTCTCGCCGAGATAAGCACGTTTTCTGAAATGCCGCTCTCCCGTCACTCTGGTTAAAGTGTTATGAAAAAAAAGGCTGTTGGGGGCTAGGGAGTATCGAGTTGATCATTATACATGAAGAAATAACCAATTTTATCGTTTGGTTTATGTTTTACACGCGTTTAAAATTTTATTGCCGAAATCGCTTTTTCTCGCCGAGATAAGCACGTTTTCTGAAATGCCGCTCTCCCGTCACTCTGGTTAAAGTGTTATGAAAAAAAAGGCTGTTGGGGGCTAGGGAGTATCGAGTTGATCATTATACATGAAGAAATAACCAATTTCATCGTTTGGTTTATGTTTTACACGCGTTTTAAATTTTATTGCCGAACTCGCTTTTTCTCGCCGAGATAAGCACGTTTTCTGAAATGCCGCTCTCCCGTCACTCTGGTTAAAGTGTTATGAAAAAAAAGGCTGTTGGGGGCTAGGGAGTATCGAGTTGATCATTATACATTAAGAAATAACCAATTTCATCGTTTGGTTTATGTTTTACACGCGTTTTAAATTTTATTGCCGAAATCGCTTTTTCTCGCCGAGATAAGCACGTTTTCTGAAATGCCGCTCTCCCGTCACTCTGGTTAAAGTGTTATGAAAAAAAAGGCTGTTGGGGGCTAGGGAGTATCGAGTTGATCATTATACATGAAGAAATAACCAATTTCATCGTTTGGTTTATGTTTTACACGCGTTTTAAATTTTATTGCCGAAATCGCTTTTTCTCGCCGAGATAAGCACGTTTTCTGAAATGCCGCTCTCCCGTCACTCTGGTTAAAGTGTTATGAAAAAAAAGGCTGTTGGGGGCTAGGGAGTATCGAGTTGATCATTATACATGAAGAAATAACCAATTTCATCGTTTGGTTTATGTTTTACACGCGTTTTAAATTTTATTGCCGAAATCGCTTTTTCTCGCCGAGATAAGCACGTTTTCTGAAATGCCGCTCTCCCGTCACTCTGGTTAAAGTGTTATGAAAAAAAAGGCTGTTGGGGGCTAGGGAGTATCGAGTTGATCATTATACATGAAGAAATAACCAATTTCATCGTTTGGTTTATGTTTTACACGCGTTTTAAATTTTATTGCCGAAATCGCTTTTTCTCGCCGAGATAAGCACGTTTTCTGAAATGCCGCTCTCCCGTCACTCTGGTTAAAGTGTTATGAAAAAAAAGGCTGTTGGGGGCTAGGGAGTATCAAGTTGATCATTATACATGAATAAATAACCAATTTCATCGTTTGGTTTATGTTTTACACGCGTTTTAAATTTTATTGCCGAAATCGCTTTTTCTCGCCGAGATAAGCACGTTTTCTGAAATGCCGCTCTCCCGTCACTCTGGTTAAAGTGTTATGAAAAAAAAGGCTGTTGGGGGCTAGGGAGTATCGAGTTGAAAAGAACCGGGCCGGTTAAAAAAAGAACCGGGCGGGCCGGTAAAATTGCTTAGCCGGGGCTCTGGAAGCCTAACACGGCGTGATCTTGTCCAAAAAGCCGCTCGTGAGCTCCAGCTGGAAGTGTTAAAAGAACCGGGCTGGTTAAAAAAAGAACCGGGCTGGTTAAAAAAAGAACCGGGCGGGCCGGTAAAATTGCTTAGCCGGGGCTCTGGAAGCCTAACACGGCGTGATCTTGTCCAAAAAGCCGCTCGTGAGCTCCAGCTGGAAGTGTTAAAAGAACCCGGCTGGTTAAAAAAAGAACCGGGCTGGTTCAAAAAAGAACCGGGCGGGCCGGTAAAATGGCTTAGCCGAGGCTCTGGAAGCCTAACACGGCGTGATCTTGTCCAAAAAGCCGCTCGTGAGCTCCAGCTGGAAGTGTAAAAAGAACCGGGCCGGTTCAAAAAAGAACCGGGCTGGTTCAAAAAAGAACCGGGCGACCCGGTAAAATTGCTTAGCCGGGGCTCTGAAAGCCTAACACGGCGTGATCTTGTCCAAAAAGCCGCTCGTGAGCTCCAGCTGGAAGTGTAAAAAGAACCGGGCTGGTTAAAAAAAGAACCGGGCTGGTTAAAAAAAGAACCGGGCGGGCCGGTAAAATTGCTTAGCCGGGGCTCTGGAAGCCTAACCCGGCGTGATCTTGTCCAAAAAGCCGCTGCTGAGCTCCAGCTGGAAGTGTAAAAAGAACCGGGTTGGTTAAAAAAAGAACCGGGCTGGTTAAAAAAAGAACCGGGCGACCCGGTAAAATTGCTTTGCCGGGGCTCTGGAAGCGTAACACGGCGTGATCTTGTCCAAAAAGCCGCTGCTGAGCTCCAGCTGGAAGTGTAAAAAGAAACTGGCTGGTTAAAAAAAAGAACCGGGCGACCCGGTAAAATTGCTTAGCCGGGGCTCTGGAAACCTAACACGGCGTGATCTTGCCCAAAAAGCCACTGCTGAGCTCCAGCTGGAAGTGTAAAAAGAACCGGGCCGGTTAAAAAAAGAACCGGGCGGGCCGGTAAAATTGCTTAGCCGGGGCTCTGGAAGCCTAACACGGCGTGATCTTGTCCAAAAAGCCGCTCGTGAGCTCCAGCTGGAAGTGTAAAAAGAACTGGGCTGGTTAAAAAAAGAACCGGGCTGGTTAAAAAAAGAACCGGGCGGGCCGGTAAAATTGCTTAGCCAGGGCTCTGGAAGCCTAACCCGGCGTGATCTTGTCCAAAAAGCCGCTGCTGAGCTCCAGCTGGAAGTGTAAAAAGAACCGGGTTGGTTAAAAAAAGAACCGGGCTGGTTAAAAAAAGAACCGGGCGACCCGGTAAAATTGCTTTGCCGGGGCTCTGGAAGCGTAACACGGCGTGATCTTGTCCAAAAAGCCGCTGCTGAGCTCCAGCTGGAAGTGTAAAAAGAAACTGGCTGGTTAAAAAAAAGAACCGGGCGACCCGGTAAAATTGCTTAGCCGGGGCTCTGGAAACCTAACACGGCGTGATCTTGTCCAAAAAGCCGCTGCTGAGCTCCAGCTGGAAGTGTAAAAAGAACCGGGCTGGTTAAAAAAAGAACCGGGCGACCCGGTAAAATTGCTTATCCGGGGCTCTGGAAGCCTAATCCGGCGTGATCTTGTCCAAAAAGCCGCTCGTGAGCTCCAGCTGGAAGTGTAAAAAGAACTGGGCTGGCTAAAAAAAAGAACCAGGCGGCCCGGTAAAATTGCTTAGCCGGGGTCCTGGAAGCCTAACCCGGCGTGATATTGTCCAAAAAGCCGCTGCTGAGCTCCAGCTGGAAGTGTAAAAAGAACCGGGCTGGTTAAAAAAAAGAACCGGGTGGGCCGGTAAAATTGCTTAGCCGGGGCTCTGGAAGCCTAACACGGCGTGATCTTGTCCAAAAAGCCGCTCGTGAGCTCCAGCTGGAAGTGTAAAAAGAACCGGGCTGGTTCAAAAAAAGAACCGGGCGGCCCGGTAGAATTGCTTAGCCGAGGTCCTGGAAGCCTAACCCGGCGTGATCTTGCGCAAAAAGCCGCTGCTGAGCTCCAGCTGGAAGTGTAAAAAGAACCCGGCTGGTTCAAAAAAAGAACCGGGCGGCCCGGTAAAATTGCTTAGCCGGGGTCCTGGAAGCCTAACCCGGCGTGATCTTGCGCGAAAGTCGGCCTCTATACTTCCATATTAGGTACCAGGCGCTCACAGCCAACTTGGCGAAAATTTTCTAAGTGCCCACGGCTCTGCGGGCATTGGGCGTCCGACCCGCGCCGGTTCTCAAGCCGGCCTGAAATAACGCAAAACCAGCCTCTCCCCCTGGAGCTCACAGCCAAAGGCGAAACTTTTCTAAGTGCCTACGGCTCTGCGGGCTTTTGAGTCCGCCCCGCGCCGGTTCGTCGGTCGGCCTCAAAAAGCGAAAAATCAGCCTCTCTCCCTGGAGCTCGACTCGAGTTGATCATTATACATGAAGAAATAACCAATTTCATCGTTTGGTTTATGTTTTACACGCGTTTTAAATTTTATTGCCGAAATCGCTTTTTCTCGCCGAGATAAGCACGTTTTCTGAAATGCCGCTCTCCCGTCACTCTGGTTAAAGTGTTATGAAAAAAAAAGGCTGTTGGGGGCTAGGGAGTATCGAGTTGATCATTATACATGAAGAAATAACCAATTTCATCGTTTGGTTTATGTTTTACACGCGTTTTAAATTTTATTGCCGAAATCGCTTTTTCTCGCCGAGATAAGCACGTTTTCTGAAATGCCGCTCTCCCGTCACTCTGGTTAAAGTGTTATGAAAAAAAAGGCTGTTGGGGGCTAGGGAGTATCGAGTTGATCATTATACATGAAGAAATAACCAATTTCATCGTTTGGTTTATGTTTTACACGCGTTTTAAATTTTATTGCCGAAATCGCTTTTTCTCGCCGAGATAAGCACGTTTTCTGAAATGCCGCTCTCCCGTCACTCTGGTTAAAGTGTTATGAAAAAAAAGGCTGTTGGGGGCTAGGGAGTATCGAGTTGATCATTATACATGAAGAAATAACCAATTTCATCGTTTGGTTTATGTTTTACACGCGTTTTAAATTTTATTGCCGAAATCGCTTTTTCTCGCCGAGATAAGCACGTTTTCTGAAATGCCGCTCTCCCGTCACTCTGGTTAAAGTGTTATGAAAAAAAAGGCTGTTGGGGGCTAGGGAGTATCGAGTTGATCATTATACATGAAGAAATAACCAATTTCATCGTTTGGTTTATGTTTTACACGCGTTTTAAATTTTATTGCCGAAATCGCTTTTTCTCGCCGAGATAAGCACGTTTTCTGAAATGCCGCTCTCCCGTCACTCTGGTTAAAGTGTTATGAAAAAAAAGGCTGTTGGGGGCTAGGGAGTATCGAGTTGATCATTATACATGAAGAAATAACCAATTTCATCGTTTGGTTTATGTTTTACACGCGTTTTAAATTTTATTGCCGAAATCGCTTTTTCTCGCCGAGATAAGCACGTTTTCTGAAATGCCGCTCTCCCGTCACTCTGGTTAAAGTGTTATGAAAAAAAAGGCTGTTGGGGGCTAGGGAGTATCGAGTTGATCATTATACATGAAGAAATAACCAATTTCATCGTTTGGTTTATGTTTTACACGCGTTTTAAATTTTATTGCCGAAATCGCTTTTTCTCGCCGAGATAAGCACGTTTTCTGAAATGCCGCTCTCCCGTCACTCTGGTTAAAGTGTTATGAAAAAAAAGGCTGTTGGGGGCTAGGGAGTATCGAGTTGATCATTATACATAAAGAAATAAGCAATTTCATCGTTTGGTTTATGTTTTACACGCGTTTTAAATTTTATTGCCGAAATCGCTTTTTCTCGCCGAGATAAGCACGTTTTCTGAAATGCCGCTCTCCCGTCACTCTGGTTAAAGTGTTATGAATAAAAAGGCTGTTGGGGGCTAGGGAGTATCGAGTTGATCATTATACATGAAGAAATAACCAATTTCATCGTTTGGTTTATGTTTTACACGCGTTTTAAATTTTATTGCCGAAATCGCTTTTTCTCGCCGAGATAAGCACGTTTTCTGAAATGCCGCTCTCCCGTCACTCTGGTTAAAGTGTTATGAAAAAAAAGGCTGTTGGGGGCTAGGGAGTATCGAGTTGATCATTATACATGAAGAAATAACCAATTTCATCGTTTGGTTTATGTTTTACACGCGTTTTAAATTTTATTGCCGAAATCGCTTTTTCTCGCCGAGATAAGCACGTTTTCTGAAATGCCGCTCTCCCGTCACTCTGGTTAAAGTGTTATGAAAAAAAAGGCTGTTGGGGGCTAGGGAGTATCGAGTTGATCATTATACATGAAGAAATAACCAATTTCATCGTTTGGTTTATGTTTTACACGCGTTTTAAATTTTATTACCGAAATCGCTTTTTCTCGCCGAGATAAGCACGTTTTCTGAAATGCCGCTCTCCCGTCACTCTGGTTAAAGTGTTATGAAAAAAAAGGCTGTTGGGGGCTAGGGAGTATCGAGTTGATCATTATACATGAAGAAATAACCAATTTCATCGTTTGGTTTATGTTTTACACGCGTTTTAAATTTTATTGCCGAAATCGCTTTTTCTCGCCGAGATAAGCACGTTTTCTGAAATGCCGCTCTCCCGTCACTCTGGTTAAAGTGTTATGAAAAAAAAGGCTGTTGGGGGCTAGGGAGTATCGAGTTGATCATTATACATGAAGAAATAACCAATTTCATCGTTTGGTTTATGTTTTACACGCGTTTTAAATTTTATTGCCGAAATCGCTTTTTCTCGCCGAGATAAGCACGTTTTCTGAAATGCCGCTCTACCGTCACTCTGGTTAAAGTGTTATGAAAAAAAAGGCTGTTGGGGGCTAGGGAGTATCGAGTTGATCATTATACATGAAGAAATAACCAATTTCATCGTTTGGTTTATGTTTTACACGCGTTTTAAATTTTATTGCCGAAATCGCTTTTTCTCGCCGAGATAAGCACGTTTTCTGAAATGCCGCTCTCCCGTCACTCTGGTTAAAGTGTTATGAAAAAAAAGGCTGTTGGGGGCTAGGGAGTATCGAGTTGATCATTATACATGAAGAAATAACCAATTTCATCGTTTGGTTTATGTTTTACACGCGTTTTAAATTTTATTGCCGAAATCGCTTTTTCTCGCCGAGATAAGCACGTTTTCTGAAATGCCGCTCTCCCGTCACTCTGGTTAAAGTGTTATGAAAAAAAAGGCTGTTGGGGGCTAGGGAGTATCGAGTTGATCATTATACATGAAGAAATAACCAATTTCATCGTTTGGTTTATGTTTTACACGCGTTTTAAATTTTATTGCCGAAATCGCTTTTTCTCGCCGAGATAAGCACGTTTTCTGAAATGCCGCTCTCCCGTCACTCTGGTTAAAGTGTTATGAAAAAAAAGGCTGTTGGGGGCTAGGGAGTATCGAGTTGATCATTATACATGAAAAAATAACCAATTTCATCGTTTGGTTTATGTTTTACACGCGTTTTAAATATTATTGCCGAAATCGCTTTTTCTCGCCGAGATAAGCACGTTTTCTGAAATGCCGCTCTCCCGTCACTCTGGTTAAAGTGTTATGAAAAAAAAGGCTGTTGGGGGCTAGGGAGTATCGAGTTGATCATTATACATGAAGAAATAACAAATTTCATCGTTTGGTTTATGTTTTACGCGCGTTTTAAATTTTATTGCCGAAATCGCTTTTTCTCGCCGAGATAAGCACGTTTTCTGAAATGCCGCTCTCCCGTCACTCTGGTTAAAGTGTTATGAAAAAAAAGGCTGTTGGGGGCTAGGGAGTATCGAGTTGATCATTATACATGAAGAAATAACCAATTTCATCGTTTGGTTTATGTTTTACACGCGTTTTAAATTTTATTGCCGAAATCGCTTTTTCTCGCCGAGATAAGCACGTTTTCTGAAATGCCGCTCTCCCGTCACTCTGGTTAAAGTGTTATGAAAAAAAAGGCTGTTGGGGGCTAGGGAGTATCGAGTTGATCATTATACATGAAGAAATAACCAATTTCATCGTTTGGTTTATGTTTTACACGCGTTTTAAATTTTATTGCCGAAATCGCTTTTTCTCGCCGAGATAAGCACGTTTTCTGAAATGCCGCTCTCCCGTCACTCTGGTTAAAGTGTTATGAAAAAAAAGGCTGTTGGGGGCTAGGGAGTATCGAGTTGATCATTATACATGAAGAAATAACCAATTTCATCGTTTGGTTTATGTTTTACACGCGTTTTAAATTTTATTGCCGAAATCGCTTTTTCTCGCCGAGATAAGCACGTTTTCTGAAATGCCGCTCTCCCGTCACTCTGGTTAAAGTGTTATGAAAAAAAAGGCTGTTGGGGGCTAGGGAGTATCGAGTTGATCATTATACATGAAGAAATAACCAATTTCATCGTTTGGTTTATGTTTTACACGCGTTTTAAATTTTATTGCCGAAATCGCTTTTTCTCGCCGAGATAAGCACGTTTTCTGAAATGCCGCTCTCCCGTCACTCTGGTTAAAGTGTTATGAAAAAAAAGGCTGTTGGGGGCTAGGGAGTATCGAGTTGATCATTATACATGAAGAAATAACCAATTTCATCGTTTGGTTTATGTTTTACACGCGTTTTAAATTTTATTGCCGAAATCGCTTTTTCTCGCCGAGATAAGCACGTTTTCTGAAATGCCGCTCTCCCGTCACTCTGGTTAAAGTGTTATGAAAAAAAAGGCTGTTGGGGGCTAGGGAGTATTGAGTTGATCATTATACATGAAAAAATAACCAATTTCATCGTTCGGTTTATGTTTTACACGCGTTTTAAATTTTATTGCCGAAATCGCTTTTTCTCGCCGAGATAAGCACGTTTTCTGAAATGCCGCTCTCCCGTCACTCTGGTTAAAGTGTTATGAAAAAAAAGGCTGTTGGGGGCTAGGGAGTATCGAGTTGATCATTATACATGAAGAAATAACCAATTTCATCGTTTGGTTTATGTTTTACACGCGTTTTAAATTTTATTGCCGAAATCGCTTTTTCTCGCCGAGATAAGCACGTTTTCTGAAATGCCGCTCTCCCGTCACTCTGGTTAAAGTGTTATGAAAAAAAAGGCTGTTGGGGGCTAGGGAGTATCGAGTTGATCATTATACATGAAGAAATAACCAATTTCATCGTTTGGTTTATGTTTTACACGCGTTTTAAATTTTATTGCCGAAATCGCTTTTTCTCGCCGAGATAAGCACGTTTTCTGAAATGCCGCTCTCCCGTCACTCTGGTTAAAGTGTTATGAAAAAAAAGGCTGTTGGGGGCTAGGGAGTATCGAGTTGATCATTATACATGAAGAAATAACCAATTTCATCGTTTGGTTTATGTTTTACACGCGTTTTAAATTTTATTGCCGAAATCGCTTTTTCTCGCCGAGATAAGCACGTTTTCTGAAATGCCGCTCTCCCGTCACTCTGGTTAAAGTGTTATGAAAAAAAAGGCTGTTGGGGGCTAGGGAGTATCGAGTTGAAAAGAACCGGGCCGGTTAAAAAAAGAACCGGGCGGGCCGGTAAAATTGCTTAGCCGGGGCTCTGGAAGCCTAACACGGCGTGATCTTGTCCAAAAAGCCGCTCGTGAGCTCCAGCTGGAAGTGTTAAAAGAACCGGGCTGGTTAAAAAAAGAACCGGGCTGGTTAAAAAAAGAACCGGGCGGGCCGGTAAAATTGCTTAGCCGGGGCTCTGGAAGCCTAACACGGCGTGATCTTGTCCAAAAAGCCGCTCGTGAGCTCCAGCTGGAAGTGTTAAAAGAACCCGGCTGGTTAAAAAAAGAACCGGGCTGGTTCAAAAAAGAACCGGGCGGGCCGGTAAAATGGCTTAGCCGAGGCTCTGGAAGCCTAACACGGCGTGATCTTGTCCAAAAAGCCGCTCGTGAGCTCCAGCTGGAAGTGTAAAAAGAACCGGGCCGGTTCAAAAAAGAACCGGGCTGGTTCAAAAAAGAACCGGGCGACCCGGTAAAATTGCTTAGCCGGGGCTCTGAAAGCCTAACACGGCGTGATCTTGTCCAAAAAGCCGCTCGTGAGCTCCAGCTGGAAGTGTAAAAAGAACCGGGCTGGTTAAAAAAAGAACCGGGCTGGTTAAAAAAAGAACCGGGCGGGCCGGTAAAATTGCTTAGCCGGGGCTCTGGAAGCCTAACCCGGCGTGATCTTGTCCAAAAAGCCGCTGCTGAGCTCCAGCTGGAAGTGTAAAAAGAACCGGGTTGGTTAAAAAAAGAACCGGGCTGGTTAAAAAAAGAACCGGGCGACCCGGTAAAATTGCTTTGCCGGGGCTCTGGAAGCGTAACACGGCGTGATCTTGTCCAAAAAGCCGCTGCTGAGCTCCAGCTGGAAGTGTAAAAAGAAACTGGCTGGTTAAAAAAAAGAACCGGGCGACCCGGTAAAATTGCTTAGCCGGGGCTCTGGAAACCTAACACGGCGTGATCTTGCCCAAAAAGCCACTGCTGAGCTCCAGCTGGAAGTGTAAAAAGAACCGGGCCGGTTAAAAAAAGAACCGGGCGGGCCGGTAAAATTGCTTAGCCGGGGCTCTGGAAGCCTAACACGGCGTGATCTTGTCCAAAAAGCCGCTCGTGAGCTCCAGCTGGAAGTGTTAAAAGAACCGGGCTGGTTAAAAAAAGAACCGGGCTGGTTCAAAAAAGAACCGGGCGGGCCGGTAAAATTGCTTAGCCGGGGCTCTGGAAGCCTAACACGGCGTGATCTTGTCCAAAAAGCCGCTCGTGAGCTCCAGCTGGAAGTGTTAAAAGAACCGGGCTGGTTAAAAAAAGAACCGGGCTGGTTCAAAAAAGAACCGGGCGGGCCGGTAAAATGGCTTAGCCGAGGCTCTGGAAGCCTAACACGGCGTGATCTTGTCCAAAAAGCCGCTCGTGAGCTCCAGCTGGAAGTGTAAAAAGAACCGGGCCGGTTCAAAAAAGAACCGGGCTGGTTCAAAAAAGAACCGGGCGACCCGGTAAAATTGCTTAGCCGGGGCTCTGAAAGCCTAACACGGCGTGATCTTGTCCAAAAAGCCGCTCGTGAGCTCCAGCTGGAAGTGTAAAAAGAACTGGGCTGGTTAAAAAAAGAACCGGGCTGGTTAAAAAAAGAACCGGGCGGGCCGGTAAAATTGCTTAGCCAGGGCTCTGGAAGCCTAACCCGGCGTGATCTTGTCCAAAAAGCCGCTGCTGAGCTCCAGCTGGAAGTGTAAAAAGAACCGGGTTGGTTAAAAAAAGAACCGGGCTGGTTAAAAAAAGAACCGGGCGACCCGGTAAAATTGCTTTGCCGGGGCTCTGGAAGCGTAACACGGCGTGATCTTGTCCAAAAAGCCGCTGCTGAGCTCCAGCTGGAAGTGTAAAAAGAAACTGGCTGGTTAAAAAAAAGAACCGGGCGACCCGGTAAAATTGCTTAGCCGGGGCTCTGGAAACCTAACACGGCGTGATCTTGTCCAAAAAGCCGCTGCTGAGCTCCAGCTGGAAGTGTAAAAAGAACCGGGCTGGTTAAAAAAAGAACCGGGCGACCCGGTAAAATTGCTTATCCGGGGCTCTGGAAGCCTAATCCGGCGTGATCTTGTCCAAAAAGCCGCTCGTGAGCTCCAGCTGGAAGTGTAAAAAGAACTGGGCTGGCTAAAAAAAAGAACCAGGCGGCCCGGTAAAATTGCTTAGCCGGGGTCCTGGAAGCCTAACCCGGCGTGATATTGTCCAAAAAGCCGCTGCTGAGCTCCAGCTGGAAGTGTAAAAAGAACCGGGCTGGTTAAAAAAAAGAACCGGGTGGGCCGGTAAAATTGCTTAGCCGGGGCTCTGGAAGCCTAACACGGCGTGATCTTGTCCAAAAAGCCGCTCGTGAGCTCCAGCTGGAAGTGTAAAAAGAACCGGGCTGGTTCAAAAAAAGAACCGGGCGGCCCGGTAGAATTGCTTAGCCGAGGTCCTGGAAGCCTAACCCGGCGTGATCTTGCGCAAAAAGCCGCTGCTGAGCTCCAGCTGGAAGTGTAAAAAGAACCCGGCTGGTTCAAAAAAAGAACCGGGCGGCCCGGTAAAATTGCTTAGCCGGGGTCCTGGAAGCCTAACCCGGCGTGATCTTGCGCGAAAGTCGGCCTCTATACTTCCATATTAGGTACCAGGCGCTCACAGCCAACTTGGCGAAAATTTTCTAAGTGCCCACGGCTCTGCGGGGATTGGGCGTCCGACCCGCGCCGGTTCTCAAGCCGGCCTGAAATAACGCAAAACCAGCCTCTCCCCCTGGAGCTCACAGCCAAAGGCGAAACTTTTCTAAGTGCCTACGGCTCTGCGGGCTTTTGAGTCCGCCCCGCGCCGGTTCGTCGGTCGGCCTCAAAAAGCGAAAAATCAGCCTCTCTCCCTGGAGCTCGACTCGAGTTGATCATTATACATGAAGAAATAACCAATTTCATCGTTTGGTTTATGTTTTACACGCGTTTTAAATTTTATTGCCGAAATCGCTTTTTCTCGCCGAGATAAGCACGTTTTCTGAAATGCCGCTCTCCCGTCACTCTGGTTAAAGTGTTATGAAAAAAAAGGCTGTTGGGGGCTAGGGAGTATCGAGTTGATCATTATACATGAAGAAATAACCAATTTCATCGTTTGGTTTATGTTTTACACGCGTTTTAAATTTTATTGCCGAAATCGCTTTTTCTCGCCGAGATAAGCACGTTTTCTGAAATGCCGCTCTCCCGTCACTCTGGTTAAAGTGTTATGAAAAAAAAGGCTGTTGGGGGCTAGGGAGTATCGAGTTGATCATTATACATGAAGAAATAACCAATTTCATCGTTTGGTTTATGTTTTACACGCGTTTTAAATTTTATTGCCGAAATCGCTTTTTCTCGCCGAGATAAGCACGTTTTCTGAAATGCCGCTCTCCCGTCACTCTGGTTAAAGTGTTGTGAAAAAAAAGGCTGTTGGGGGCTAGGGAGTATCGAGTTGATCATTATACATGAAGAAATAACCAATTTCATCGTTTGGTTTATGTTTTACACGCGTTTTAAATTTTATTGCCGAAATCGCTTTTTCTCGCCGAGATAAGCACGTTTTCTGAAATGCCGCTCTCCCGTCACTCTGGTTAAAGTGTTATGAAAAAAAAGGCTGTTGGGGGCTAGGGAGTATCGAGTTGATCATTATACATGAAGAAATAACCAATTTCATCGTTTGGTTTATGTTTTACACGCGTTTTAAATTTTATTGCCGAAATCGCTTTTTTTTGCCGAGATAAGCACGTTTTCTGAAATGCCGCTCTCCCGTCACTCTGGTTAAAGTGTTATGAAAAAAAAGGCTGTTGGGGGCTAGGGAGTATCGAGTTGATCATTATACATGAAGAAATAACCAATTTCATCGTTTGGTTTATGTTTTACACGCGTTTTAAATTTTATTGCCGAAATCGCTTTTTCTCGCCGAGATAAGCACGTTTTCTGAAATGCCGCTCTCCCGTCACTCTGGTTAAAGTGTTATGAAAAAAAAGGCTGTTGGGGGCTAGGGAGTATCGAGTTGATCATTATACATGAAGAAATAACCAATTTCATCGTTTGGTTTATGTTTTACACGCGTTTTAAATTTTATTGCCGAAATCGCTTTTTCTCGCCGAGATAAGCACGTTTTCTGAAATGCCGCTCTCCCGTCACTCTGGTTAAAGTGTTATGAAAAAAAAGGCTGTTGGGGGCTAGGGAGTATCGAGTTGATCATTATACATGAAGAAATAACCAATTTCATCGTTTGATTTATGTTTTACACGCGTTTTAAATTTTATTGCCGAAATCGCTTTTTCTCGCCGAGATAAGCACGTTTTCTGAAATGCCGCTCTCCCGTCACTCTGGTTAAAGTGTTATGAAAAAAAAGGCTGTTGGGGGCTAGGGAGTATCGAGTTGATCATTATACATGAAGAAATAACCAATTTCATCGTTTGGTTTATGTTTTACACGCGTTTTAAATTTTATTGCCGAAATCGCTTTTTCTCGCCGAGATAAGCACGTTTTCTGAAATGCCGCTCTCCCGTCACTCTGGTTAAAGTGTTATGAAAAAAAAGGCTGTTGGGGGCTAGGGAGTATCGAGTTGATCATTATACATGAAGAAATAACCAATTTCATCGTTTGGTTTATGTTTTACACGCGTTTTAAATTTTATTGCCGAAATCGCTTTTTCTCGCCGAGATAAGCACGTTTTCTGAAATGCCGCTCTCCCGTCACTCTGGTTAAAGTGTTATGAAAAAAAAGGCTGTTGGGGGCTAGGGAGTATCGAGTTGATCATTATACATGAAGAAATAAGCAATTTCATCGTTTGGTTTATGTTTTACACGCGTTTTAAATTTTATTGCCGAAATCGCTTTTTCTCGCCGAGATAAGCACGTTTTCTGAAATGCCGCTCTCCCGTCACTCTGGTTAAAGTGTTATGAAAAAAAAGGCTGTTGGGGGCTAGGGAGTATCGAGTTGATCATTATACATGAAGAAATAAGCAATTTCATCGTTTGGTTTATGTTTTACACGCGTTTTAAATTTTATTGCCGAAATCGCTTTTTCTCGCCGAGATAAGCACGTTTTCTGAAATGCCGCTCTCCCGTCACTCTGGTTAAAGTGTTATGAAAAAAAAGGCTGTTGGGGGCTAGGGAGTATCGAGTTGATCATTATACATGAAGAAATAACCAATTTCATCGTTTGGTTTATGTTTTACACGCGTTTTAAATTTTATTGCCGAAATCGCTTTTTCTCGCCGAGATAAGCACGTTTTCTGAAATGCCGCTCTCCCGTCACTCTGGTTAAAGTGTTATGAAAAAAAAGGCTGTTGGGGGCTAGGGAGTATCGAGTTGATCATTATACATGAAGAAATAACCAATTTCATCGTTTGGTTTATGTTTTACACGCGTTTTAAATTTTATTGCCGAAATCGCTTTTTCTCGCCGAGATAAGCACGTTTTCTGAAATGCCGCTCTCCCGTCACTCTGGTTAAAGTGTTATGAAAAAAAAGGCTGTTGGGGGCTAGGGAGTATCGAGTTGATCATTATACATGAAGAAATAACCAATTTCATCGTTTGGTTTATGTTTTACACGCGTTTTAAATTTTATTGCCGAAATCGCTTTTTCTCGCCGAGATAAGCACGTTTTCTGAAATGCCGCTCTCCCGTCACTCTGGTTAAAGTGTTATGAAAAAAAAGGCTGTTGGGGGCTAGGGAGTATCGAGTTGATCATTATACATGAAGAAATAACCAATTTCATCGTTTGGTTTATGTTTTACACGCGTTTTAAATTTTATTGCCGAAATCGCTTTTTCTCGCCGAGATAAGCACGTTTTCTGAAATGCCGCTCTCCCGTCACTCTGGTTAAAGTGTTATGAAAAAAAAGGCTGTTGGGGGCTAGGGAGTATCGAGTTGATCATTATACATGAAGAAATAACCAATTTCATCGTTTGGTTTATGTTTTATACGCGTTTTAAATTTTATTGCCGAAATCGCTTTTTCTCGCCGAGATAAGCACGTTTTCTGAAATGCCGCTCTCCCGTCACTCTGGTTAAAGTGTTATGAAAAAAAAGGCTGTTGGGGGCTAGGGAGTATCGAGTTGATCATTATACATGAAGAAATAACCAATTTCATCGTTTGGTTTATGTTTTACACGCGTTTTAAATTTTATTGCCGAAATCGCTTTTTCTCGCCGAGATAAGCACGTTTTCTGAAATGCCGCTCTCCCGTCACTCTGGTTAAAGTGTTATGAAAAAAAAGGCTGTTGGGGGCTAGGGAGTATCGAGTTGATCATTATACATGAAGAAATAACCAATTTCATCGTTTGGTTTATGTTTTACACGCGTTTTAAATTTTATTGCCGAAATCGCTTTTTTTCGCCGAGATAAGCACGTTTTCTGAAATGCCGCTCTCCCGTCACTCTGGTTAAAGTGTTATGAAAAAAAAGGCTGTTGGGGGCTAGGGAGTATCGAGTTGATCATTATACATGAAGAAATAACCAATTTCATCGTTTGGTTTATGTTTTACACGCGTTTTAAATTTTATTGCCGAAATCGCTTTTTCTCGCCGAGATAAGCACGTTTTCTGAAATGCCGCTCTCCCGTCACTCTGGTTAAAGTGTTATGAAAAAAAAGGCTGTTGGGGGCTAGGGAGTATCGAGTTGATCATTATACATGAAGAAATAAACAATTTCATCGTTTGGTTTATGTTTTACACGCGTTTTAAATTTTATTGCCGAAATCGCTTTTTCTCGCCGAGATAAGCACGTTTTCTGAAATGCCGCTCTCCCGTCACTCTGGTTAAAGTGTTATGAAAAAAAAGGCTGTTGGGGGCTAGGGAGTATCGAGTTGATCATTATACATGAAGAAATAACCAATTTCATCGTTTGATTTATGTTTTACACGCGTTTTAAATTTTATTGCCGAAATCGCTTTTTCTCGCCGAGATAAGCACGTTTTCTGAAATGCCGCTCTCCCGTCACTCTGGTTAAAGTGTTATGAAAAAAAAGGCTGTTGGGGGCTAGGGAGTATCGAGTTGATCATTATACATGAAGAAATAACCAATTTCATCGTTTGATTTATGTTTTACACGCGTTTTAAATTTTATTGCCGAAATCGCTTTTTCTCGCCGAGATAAGCACGTTTTCTGAAATGCCGCTCTCCCGTCACTCTGGTTAAAGTGTTATGAAAAAAAAGGCTGTTGGGGGCTAGGGAGTATCGAGTTGATCATTATACATGAAGAAATAAGCAATTTCATCGTTTGGTTTATGTTTTACACGCGTTTTAAATTTTATTGCCGAAATCGCTTTTTCTCGCCGAGATAAGCACGTTTTCTGAAATGCCGCTCTCCCGTCACTCTGGTTAAAGTGTTATGAAAAAAAAGGCTGTTGGGGGCTAGGGAGTATCGAGTTGATCATTATACATGAAGAAATAAGCAATTTCATCGTTTGGTTTATGTTTTACACGCGTTTTAAATTTTATTGCCGAAATCGCTTTTTCTCGCCGAGATAAGCACGTTTTCTGAAATGCCGCTCTCCCGTCACTCTGGTTAAAGTGTTATGAAAAAAAAGGCTGTTGGGGGCTAGGGAGTATCGAGTTGATCATTATACATGAAGAAATAACCAATTTCATCGTTTGATTTATGTTTTACACGCGTTTTAAATTTTATTGCCGAAATCGCTTTTTCTCGCCGAGATAAGCACGTTTTCTGAAATGCCGCTCTCCCGTCACTCTGGTTAAAGTGTTATGAAAAAAAAGGCTGTTGGGGGCTAGGGAGTATCGAGTTGATCATTATACATGAAGAAATAACCAATTTCATCGTTTGGTTTATGTTTTACACGATGCTGAGCTCCAGCTGGAAGTGTAAAAAGAACCGGGCTGGTTAAAAAAAGAACCGGGCGACCCGGTAAAATTGCTTAGCCGGGGCTCTGGAAGCCTAACCCGGCGTGATACTGTGCAAAAAGCCGCTGCTGAGCTCCAGCTTGAAGTGTAAAAAAAACCGGGCTGGTTAAAAAAATGAACCGGGCGAGCCTGTAAAATTGCTTAGCCGGGGCTCTGGAAGCCTAACACGGCGTGATCTTGTCCAAAAACCCGCTGCTGAGCTCCAGCTGGAAGTGTAAAAAGAACCGGGCTGGTTAAAAAAAAGAACCGGGCGGGCCGGTAAAATTGCTTAGCCGGGGCTCTGGAAGCCTAACACGGCGTGATCTTGTCCAAAAAGCCGCTCGTGAGCTCCAGCTGGAAGTGTAAAAAGAACCGGGCTGGTTCAAAAAAAGAACCGGGCGGCCCGGTAGAATTGCTTAGCCGAGGTCCTGGAAGCCTAACCCGGCGTGATCTTGCGCAAAAAGCCGCTGCTGAGCTCCAGCTGGAAGTGTAAAAAGAACCGGGCTGGTTCAAAAAAAGAACCGGGCGGCCCGGTAGAATTGCTTAGCCGAGGTCCTGGAAGCCTAACCCGGCGTGATCTTGCGCAAAAAGCCGCTGCTGAGCTCCAGCTGGAAGTGTAAAAAGAACCGGGCTGGTTCAAAAAAAGAACCGGGCGGCCCGGTAAAATTGCTTAGCCGGGGTCCTGGAAGCCTAACGCGGCGTGATCTTGCCCGAAAGTCGGCCTCTATACTTCCATATTAGGTACCAGGCGCTCAGAGCCAACTTGGCAAAAATTTTCTAAGTGCCCACGGCTCTGCGGGGATTGTGCGTCCGACCCGCGCCGGTTCTCCAGCCGGCCTAAAATAACGCAAAACCAGCCTCTCCCCCTGGAGCTCACAGCCAAAGGCGAAACTTTTCCAAGTGCCTACGGCTCTGCGGGCTTTTGAGTCCGCCCCGCGCCGGTTCGTCTGTCGGCCTCAAAAAGCGAAAAATCAGCCTCTCTCCCTGGAGCTCGACTCGAGTTGATCATTATACATGAAGAAATAACCAATTTCATCGTTTGGTTTATGTTTTACACGCGTTTTAAATTTTATTGCCGAAATCGCTTTTTCTCGCCGAGATAAGCACGTTTTCTGAAATGCCGCTCTCCCGTCACTCTGGTTAAAGTGTTATGAAAAAAAAGGCTGTTGGGGGCTAGGGAGTATCGAGTTGATCATTATACATGAAGAAATAACCAATTTCATCGTTTGGTTTATGTTTTACACGCGTTTTAAATTTTATTGCCGAAATCGCTTTTTCTCGCCGAGATAAGCACGTTTTCTGAAATGCCGCTCTCCCGTCACTCTGGTTAAAGTGTTATGAAAAAAAAGGCTGTTGGGGGCTAGGGAGTATCGAGTTGATCATTATACATGAAGAAATAACCAATTTCATCGTTTGGTTTATGTTTTACACGCGTTTTAAATTTTATTGCCGAAATCGCTTTTTCTCGCCGAGATAAGCACGTTTTCTGAAATGCCGCTCTCCCGTCACTCTGGTTAAAGTGTTATGAAAAAAAAGGCTGTTGGGGGCTAGGGAGTATCGAGTTGATCATTATACATGAAGAAATAACCAATTTCATCGTTTGGTTTATGTTTTACACGCGTTTTAAATTTTATTGCCGAAATCGCTTTTTCTCGCCGAGATAAGCACGTTTTCTGAAATGCCGCTCTCCCGTCACTCTGGTTAAAGTGTTATGAAAAAAAAGGCTGTTGGGGGCTAGGGAGTATCGAGTTGATCATTATACATGAAGAAATAACCAATTTCATCGTTTGGTTTATGTTTTACACGCGTTTTAAATTTTATTGCCGAAATCGCTTTTTCTCGCCGAGATAAGCACGTTTTCTGAAATGCCGCTCTCCCGTCACTCTGGTTAAAGTGTTATGAGAAAAAAGGCTGTTGGGGGCTAGGGAGTATCGAGTCGATCATTATACATGAAGAAATAAGCAATTTCATCGTTTGGTTTATGTTTTACACGCGTTTTAAATTTTATTGCCGAAATCGCTTTTTCTCGCCGAGATAAGCACGTTTTCTGAAATGCCGCTCTCCCGTCACTCTGGTTAAAGTGTTATGAAAAAAAAGGCTGTTGGGGGCTAGGGAGTATCGAGTTGATCATTATACATGAAGAAATAACCAATTTCATCGTTTAGTTTATGTTTTACACGCGTTTTAAATTTTATTGCCGAAATCGCTTTTTCTCGCCGAGATAAGCACGTTTTCTGAAATGCCGCTCTCCCGTCACTCTGGTTAAAGTGTTATGAAAAAAAAGGCTGTTGGGGGCTAGGGAGTATCGAGTTGATCATTATACATGAAGAAATAACCAATTTCATCGTTTGGTTTATGTTTTACACGCGTTTTAAATTTTATTGCCGAAATCGCTTTTTCTCGCCGAGATAAGCACGTTTTCTGAAATGCCGCTCTCCCGTCACTCTGGTTAAAGTGTTATGAAAAAAAAGGCTGTTGGGGGCTAGGGAGTATCGAGTTGATCATTATACATGAAGAAATAACCAATTTCATCGTTTGGTTTATGTTTTACACGCGTTTTAAATTTTATTGCCGAAATCGCTTTTTCTCGCCGAGATAAGCACGTTTTCTGAAATGCCGCTCTCCCGTCACTCTGGTTAAAGTGTTATGAAAAAAAGGCTGTTGGGGGCTAGGGAGTATCGAGTTGATCATTATACATGAAGAAATAACCAATTTCATCGTTTGGTTTATGTTTTACACGCGTTTTAAATTTTATTGCCGAAATCGCTTTTTCTCGCCGAGATAAGCACGTTTTCTGAAATGCCGCTCTCCCGTCACTCTGGTTAAAGTGTTATGAAAAAAAAGGCTGTTGGGGGCTAGGGAGTATCGAGTTGATCATTATACATGAAGAAATAACCAATTTCATCGTTTGGTTTATGTTTTACACGCGTTTTAAATTTTATTGCCGAAATCGCTTTTTCTCGCCGAGATAAGCACGTTTTCTGAAATGCCGCTCTCCCGTCACTCTGGTTAAAGTGTTATGAAAAAAAAGGCTGTTGGGGGCTAGGGAGTATCGAGTTGATCATTATACATGAAGAAATAACCAATTTCATCGTTTGGTTTATGTTTTACACGCGTTTTAAATTTTATTGCCGAAATCGCTTTTTCTCGCCGAGATAAGCACGTTTTCTGAAATGCCGCTCTCCCGTCACTCTGGTTAAAGTGTTATGAAAAAAAAGGCTGTTGGGGGCTAGGGAGTATCGAGTTGATCATTATACATGAAGAAATAACCAATTTCATCGTTTGGTTTATGTTTTACACGCGTTTTAAATTTTATTGCCGAAATCGCTTTTTCTCGCCGAGATAAGCACGTTTTCTGAAATGCCGCTCTCCCGTCACTCTGGTTAAAGTGTTATGAAAAAAAAGGCTGTTGGGGGCTAGGGAGTATCGAGTTGATCATTATACATGAAGAAATAACCAATTTCATCGTTTGGTTTATGTTTTACACGCGTTTTAAATTTTATTGCCGAAATCGCTTTTTCTCGCCGAGATAAGCACGTTTTCTGAAATGCCGCTCTCCCGTCACTCTGGTTAAAGTGTTATGAAAAAAAAGGCTGTTGGGGGCTAGGGAGTATCGAGTTGATCATTATACATGAAGAAATAACCAATTTCATCGTTTGGTTTATGTTTTACACGCGTTTTAAATTTTATTGCCGAAATCGCTTTTTCTCGCCGAGATAAGCACGTTTTCTGAAATGCCGCTCTCCCGTCACTCTGGTTAAAGTGTTATGAAAAAAAAGGCTGTTGGGGGCTAGGGAGTATCGAGTTGATCATTATACATGAAGAAATAACCAATTTCATCGTTTGGTTTATGTTTTATACGCGTTTTAAATTTTATTGCCGAAATCGCTTTTTCTCGCCGAGATAAGCACGTTTTCTGAAATACCGCTCTCCCGTCACTCTGGTTAAAGTGTTATGAAAAAAAAGGCTGTTGGGGGCTAGGGAGTATCGAGTTGATCATTATACATGAAGAAATAACCAATTTCATCGTTTGGTTTATGTTTTACACGCGTTTTAAATTTTATTGCCGAAATCGCTTTTTCTCGCCGAGATAAGCACGTTTTCTGAAATGCCGCTCTCCCGTCACTCTGGTTAAAGTGTTATGAAAAAAAAGGCTGTTGGGGGCTAGGGAGTATCGAGTTGATCATTATACATGAAGAAATAACCAATTTCATCGTTTGGTTTATGTTTTACACGCGTTTTAAATTTTATTGCCGAAATCGCTTTTTTTCGCCGAGATAAGCACGTTTTCTGAAATGCCGCTCTCCCGTCACTCTGGTTAAAGTGTTATGAAAAAAAAGGCTGTTGGGGGCTAGGGAGTATCGAGTTGATCATTATACATGAAGAAATAAGCAATTTCATCGTTTGGTTTATGTTTTACACGCGTTTTAAATTTTATTGCCGAAATCGCTTTTTCTCGCCGAGATAAGCACGTTTTCTGAAATGCCGCTCTCCCGTCACTCTGGTTAAAGTGTTATGAAAAAAAAGGCTGTTGGGGGCTAGGGAGTATCGAGTTGATCATTATACATGAAGAAATAAGCAATTTCATCGTTTGGTTTATGTTTTACACGCGTTTTAAATTTTATTGCCGAAATCGCTTTTTCTCGCCGAGATAAGCACGTTTTCTGAAATGCCGCTCTCCCGTCACTCTGGTTAAAGTGTTATGAAAAAAAAGGCTGTTGGGGGCTAGGGAGTATCGAGTTGATCATTATACATGAAGAAATAACCAATTTCATCGTTTGATTTATGTTTTACACGCGTTTTAAATTTTATTGCCGAAATCGCTTTTTCTCGCCGAGATAAGCACGTTTTCTGAAATGCCGCTCTCCCGTCACTCTGGTTAAAGTGTTATGAAAAAAAAGGCTGTTGGGGGCTAGGGAGTATCGAGTTGATCATTATACATGAAGAAATAACCAATTTCATCGTTTGGTTTATGTTTTACACGCGTTTTAAATTTTATTGCCGAAATCGCTTTTTCTCGCCGAGATAAGCACGTTTTCTGAAATGCCGCTCTCCCGTCACTCTGGTTAAAGTGTTATGAAAAAAAAGGCTGTTGGGGGCTAGGGAGTATCGAGTTGATCATTATACATGAAGAAATAACCAATTTCATCGTTTGGTTTATGTTTTACACGCGTTTTAAATTTTATTGCCGAAATCGCTTTTTCTCGCCGAGATAAGCACGTTTTCTGAAATGCCGCTCTCCCGTCACTCTGGTTAAAGTGTTATGAAAAAAAAGGCTGTTGGGGGCTAGGGAGTATCGAGTTGATCATTATACATGAAGAAATAAGCAATTTCATCGTTTGGTTTATGTTTTACACGCGTTTTAAATTTTATTGCCGAAATCGCTTTTTCTCGCCGAGATAAGCACGTTTTCTGAAATGCCGCTCTCCCGTCACTCTGGTTAAAGTGTTATGAAAAAAAAGGCTGTTGGGGGCTAGGGAGTATCGAGTTGATCATTATACATGAAGAAATAACCAATTTCATCGTTTGGTTTATGTTTTACACGCGTTTTAAATTTTATTGCCGAAATCGCTTTTTCTCGCCGAGATAAGCACGTTTTCTGAAATGCCGCTCTCCCGTCACTCTGGTTAAAGTGTTATGAAAAAAAAGGCTGTTGGGGGCTAGGGAGTATCGAGTTGATCATTATACATGAAGAAATAACCAATTTCATCGTTTGGTTTATGTTTTACACGCGTTTTAAATTTTATTGCCGAAATCGCTTTTTCTCGCCGAGATAAGCACGTTTTCTGAAATGCCGCTCTCCCGTCACTCTGGTTAAAGTGTTATGAAAAAAAGGCTGTTGGGGGCTAGGGAGTATCGAGTTGATCATTATACATGAAGAAATAACCAATTTCATCGTTTGGTTTATGTTTTACACGCGTTTTAAATTTTATTGCCGAAATCGCTTTTTCTCGCCGAGATAAGCACGTTTTCTGAAATGCCGCTCTCCCGTCACTCTGGTTAAAGTGTTATGAAAAAAAAGGCTGTTGGGGGCTAGGGAGTATCGAGTTGATCATTATACATGAAGAAATAAGCAATTTCATCGTTTGGTTTATGTTTTACACGCGTTTTAAATTTTATTGCCGAAATCGCTTTTTCTCGCCGAGATAAGCACGTTTTCTGAAATGCCGCTCTCCCGTCACTCTGGTTAAAGTGTTATGAAAAAAAAGGCTGTTGGGGGCTAGGGAGTATCGAGTTGATCATTATACATGAAGAAATAACCAATTTCATCGTTTGGTTTATGTTTTACACGCGTTTTAAATTTTATTGCCGAAATCGCTTTTTCTCGCCGAGATAAGCACGTTTTCTGAAATGCCGCTCTCCCGTCACTCTGGTTAAAGTGTTATGAAAAAAAAGGCTGTTGGGGGCTAGGGAGTATCGAGTTGATCATTATACATGAAGAAATAAGCAATTTCATCGTTTGGTTTATGTTTTACACGCGTTTTAAATTTTATTGCCGAAATCGCTTTTTCTCGCCGAGATAAGCACGTTTTCTGAAATGCCGCTCTCCCGTCACTCTGGTTAAAGTGTTATGAAAAAAAAGGCTGTTGGGGGCTAGGGAGTATCGAGTTGATCATTATACATGAAGAAATAACCAATTTCATCGTTTGGTTTATGTTTTACACGCGTTTTAAATTTCATTGCCGAAATCGCTTTTTCTCGCCGAGATAAGCACGTTTTCTGAAATGCCGCTCTCCCGTCACTCTGGTTAAAGTGTTATGAAAAAAAAGGCTGTTGGGGGCTAGGGAGTATCGAGTTGATCATTATACATGAAGAAATAACCAATTTTATCGTTTGGTTTATGTTTTACACGCGTTTTAAATTTTATTGCCGAAATCGCTTTTTCTCGCCGAGATAAGCACGTTTTCTGAAATGCCGCTCTCCCGTCACTCTGGTTAAAGTGTTATGAAAAAAAAGGCTGTTGGGGGCTAGGGAGTATCGAGTTGATCATTATACATGAAGAAATAAGCAATTTCATCGTTTGGTTTATGTTTTACACGCGTTTTAAATTTTATTGCCGAAATCGCTTTTTCTCGCCGAGATAAGCACGTTTTCTGAAATGCCGCTCTCCCGTCACTCTGGTTAAAGTGTTATGAAAAAAAAGGCTGTTGGGGGCTAGGGAGTATCGAGTTGATCATTATACATGAAGAAATAACCAATTTCATCGTTTGGTTTATGTTTTACACACGTTTTAAATTTTATTGCCGAAATCGCTTTTTCTCGCCGAGATAAGCACGTTTTCTGAAATGCCGCTCTCCCGTCACTCTGGTTAAAGTGTTATGAAAAAAAAGGCTGTTGGGGGCTAGGGTGTATCGAGTTGATCATTATACATGAAGAAATAACCAATTTCATCGTTTGGTTTATGTTTTACACGCGTTTTAAATTTTATTGCCGAAATCGCTTTTTCTCGCCGAGATAAGCACGTTTTCTGAAATGCCGCTCTCCCGTCACTCTGGTTAAAGTGTTATGAAAAAAAAGGCTGTTGGGGGCTAGGGAGTATCGAGTTGATCATTATACATGAAGAAATAACCAATTTCATCGTTTGGTTTATGTTTTACACGCGTTTTAAATTTTATTGCCGAAATCGCTTTTTCTCGCCGAGATAAGCACGTTTTCTGAAATGCCGCTCTCCCGTCACTCTGGTTAAAGTGTTATGAAAAAAAAGGCTGTTGGGGGCTAGGGAGTATCGAGTTGATCATTATACATGAAGAAATAAGCAATTTCATCGTTTGGTTTATGTTTTACATGCGTTTTAAATTTTATTGCCGAAATCGCTTTTTCTCGCCGAGATAAGCACGTTTTCTGAAATGCCGCTCTCCCGTCACTCTGGTTAAAGTGTTATGAAAAAAAAGGCTGTTGGGGGCTAGGGAGTATCGAGTTGATCATTATACATGAAGAAATAACCAATTTCATCGTTTGGTTTATGTTTTACACGCGTTTTAAATTTTATTGCCGAAATCGCTTTTTCTCGCCGAGATAAGCACGTTTTCTGAAATGCCGCTCTCCCGTCACTCTGGTTAAAGTGTTATGAAAAAAAAGGCTGTTGGGGGCTAGGGAGTATCGAGTTGATCATTATACATGAAGAAATAACCAATTTCATCGTTTGGTTTATGTTTTACACGCGTTTTAAATTTTATTGCCGAAATCGCTTTTTCTCGCCGAGATAAGCACGTTTTCTGAAATGCCGCTCTCCCGTCACTCTGGTTAAAGTGTTATGAAAAAAAAAGGCTGTTGGGGGCTAGGGAGTATCGAGTTGATCATTATACATGAAGAAATAACCAATTTCATCGTTTGGTTTATGTTTTACACGCGTTTTAAATTTTATTGCCGAAATCGCTTTTTCTCGCCGAGATAAGCACGTTTTCTGAAATGCCGCTCTCCCGTCACTCTGGTTAAAGTGTTATGAAAAAAAAGGCTGTTGGGGGCTAGGGAGTATCGAGTTGATCATTATACATGAAGAAATAACCAATTTCATCGTTTGGTTTATGTTTTACACGCGTTTTAAATTTTATTGCCGAAATCGCTTTTTCTCGCCGAGATAAGCACGTTTTCTGAAATGCCGCTCTCCCGTCACTCTGGTTAAAGTGTTATGAAAAAAAAGGCTGTTGGGGGCTAGGGAGTATCGAGTTGATCATTATACATGAAGAAATAACCAATTTCATCGTTTGGTTTATGTTTTACACGCGTTTTAAATTTTATTGCCGAAATCGCTTTTTCTCGCCGAGATAAGCACGTTTTCTGAAATGCCGCTCTCCCGTCACTCTGGTTAAAGTGTTATGAAAAAAAAGGCTGTTGGGGGCTAGGGAGTATCGAGTTGATCATTATACATGAAGAAATAACCAATTTCATCGTTTGGTTTATGTTTTACACGCGTTTTAAATTTTATTGCCGAAATCGCTTTTTCTCGCCGAGATAAGCACGTTTTCTGAAATGCCGCTCTCCCGTCACTCTGGTTAAAGTGTTATGAAAAAAAAGGCTGTTGGGGGCTAGGGAGTATCGAGTTGATCATTATACATAAAGAAATAACCAATTTCATCGTTTGGTTTATGTTTTACACGCGTTTTAAATGTTATTGCCGAAATCGCTTTTTCTCGCCGAGATAAGCACGTTTTCTGAAATGCCGCTCTCCCGTCACTCTGGTTAAAGTGTTATGAAAAAAAAGGCTGTTGGGGGCTAGGGAGTATCGAGTTGATCATTATACATGAAGAAATAACCAATTTCATCGTTTGGTTTATGTTTTACACGCGTTTTAAATGTTATTGCCGAAATCGCTTTTTCTCGCCGAGATAAGCACGTTTTCTGAAATGCCACTCTCCCGTCACTCTGGTTAAAGTGTTATGAAAAAAAAGGCTGTTGGGGGCTAGGGAGTATCGAGTTGATCATTATACATGAAGAAAGAAGCAATTTCATCGTTTGGTTTATGTTTTACACGCGTTTTAAATTTTATTGCCGAAATCGCTTTTTCTCGCCGAGATAAGCACGTTTTCTGAAATGCCGCTCTCCCGTCACTCTGGTTAAAGTGTTATGAAAAAAAAGGCTGTTGGGGGCTAGGGAGTATCGAGTTGATCATTATACATGAAGAAATAACCAATTTCATCGTTTGGTTTATGTTTTACACGCGTTTTAAATTTTATTGCCGAAATCGCTTTTTCTCGCCGAGATAAGCACGTTTTCTGAAATGCCGCTCTCCCGTCACTCTGGTTAAAGTGTTATGAAAAAAAAGGCTGTTGGGGGCTAGGGAGTATCGAGTTGATCATTATACATGAAGAAATAACCAATTTCATCGTTTGGTTTATGTTTTACACGCGTTTTAAATTTTATTGCCGAAATCGCTTTTTCTCGCCGAGATAAGCACGTTTTCTGAAATGCCGCTCTCCCGTCACTCTGGTTAAAGTGTTATGAAAAAAAAGGCTTTTGGGGGCTAGGGAGTATCGAGTTGATCATTATACATGAAGAAATAACCAATTTCATCGTTTGGTTTATGTTTTACACGCGTTTTAAATTTTATTGCCGAAATCGCTTTTTCTCGCCGAGATAAGCACGTTTTCTGAAATGCCGCTCTCCCGTCACTCTGGTTAAAGTGTTATGAAAAAAAAGGCTGTTGGGGGCTAGGGAGTATCGAGTTGATCATTATACATGAAGAAATAACCAATTTCATCGTTTGGTTTATGTTTTACACGCGTTTTAAATTTTATTGCCGAAATCGCTTTTTCTCGCCGAGATAAGCACGTTTTCTGAAATGCCGCTCTCCCGTCACTCTGGTTAAAGTGTTATGAAAAAAAAGGCTGTTGGGGGCTAGGGAGTATCGAGTTGATCATTATACATGAAGAAATAAGCAATTTCATCGTTTGGTTTATGTTTTACACGCGTTTTAAATTTTATTGCCGAAATCGCTTTTTCTCGCCGAGATAAGCACGTTTTCTGAAATGCCGCTCTCCCGTCACTCTGGTTAAAGTGTTATGAAAAAAAAGGCTGTTGGGGGCTAGGGAGTATCGAGTTGATCATTATACATGAAGAAATAACCAATTTCATCGTTTGGTTTATGTTTTACACGCGTTTTAAATTTTATTGCCGAAATCGCTTTTTCTCGCCGAGATAAGCACGTTTTCTGAAATGCCGCTCTCCCGTCACTCTGGTTAAAGTGTTATGAAAAAAAAGGCTGTTGGGGGCTAGGGAGTATCGAGTTGATCATTATACATGAAGAAATAACCAATTTCATCGTTTGGTTTATGTTTTACACGCGTTTTAAATTTTATTGCCGAAATCGCTTTTTCTCGCCGAGATAAGCACGTTTTCTGAAATGCCGCTCTCCCGTCACTCTGGTTAAAGTGTTATGAAAAAAAAGGCTGTTGGGGGCTAGGGAGTATCGAGTTGATCATTATACATGAAGAAATAACCAATTTCATCGTTTGGTTTATGTTTTACACGCGTTTTAAATTTTATTGCCGAAATCGCTTTTTCTCGCCGAGATAAGCACGTTTTCTGAAATGCCGCTCTCCCGTCACTCTGGTTAAAGTGTTATGAAAAAAAAGGCTGTTGGGGGCTAGGGAGTATCGAGTTGATCATTATACATGAAGAAATAAGCAATTTCATCGTTTGGTTTATGTTTTACACGCGTTTTAAATTTTATTGCCGAAATCGCTTTTTCTCGCCGAGATAAGCACGTTTTCTGAAATGCCGCTCTCCCGTCACTCTGGTTAAAGTGTTATGAAAAAAAAGGCTGTTGGGGGCTAGGGAGTATCGAGTTGATCATTATACATGAAGAAATAACCAATTTCATCGTTTGGTTTATGTTTTACACGCGTTTTAAATTTTATTGCCGAAATCGCTTTTTCTCGCCGAGATAAGCACGTTTTCTGAAATGCCGCTCTCCCGTCACTCTGGTTAAAGTGTTATGAAAAAAAAGGCTGTTGGGGGCTAGGGAGTATCGAGTTGATCATTATACATGAAGAAATAACCAATTTCATCGTTTGGTTTATGTTTTACACGCGTTTTAAATTTTATTGCCGAAATCGCTTTTTCTCGCCGAGATAAGCACGTTTTCTGAAATGCCGCTCTCCCGTCACTCTGGTTAAAGTGTTATGAAAAAAAGGCTGTTGGGGGCTAGGGAGTATCGAGTTGATCATTATACATGAAGAAATAACCAATTTCATCGTTTGGTTTATGTTTTACACGCGTTTTAAATTTTATTGCCGAAATCGCTTTTTCTCGCCGAGATAAGCACGTTTTCTGAAATGCCGCTCTCCCGTCACTCTGGTTAAAGTGTTATGAAAAAAAAGGCTGTTGGGGGCTAGGGAGTATCGAGTTGATCATTATACATGAAGAAATAAGCAATTTCATCGTTTGGTTTATGTTTTACACGCGTTTTAAATTTTATTGCCGAAATCGCTTTTTCTCGCCGAGATAAGCACGTTTTCTGAAATGCCGCTCTCCCGTCACTCTGGTTAAAGTGTTATGAAAAAAAAGGCTGTTGGGGGCTAGGGAGTATCGAGTTGATCATTATACATGAAGAAATAACCAATTTCATCGTTTGGTTTATGTTTTACACGCGTTTTAAATTTTATTGCCGAAATCGCTTTTTCTCGCCGAGATAAGCACGTTTTCTGAAATGCCGCTCTCCCGTCACTCTGGTTAAAGTGTTATGAAAAAAAAGGCTGTTGGGGGCTAGGGAGTATCGAGTTGATCATTATACATGAAGAAATAAGCAATTTCATCGTTTGGTTTATGTTTTACACGCGTTTTAAATTTTATTGCCGAAATCGCTTTTTCTCGCCGAGATAAGCACGTTTTCTGAAATGCCGCTCTCCCGTCACTCTGGTTAAAGTGTTATGAAAAAAAAGGCTGTTGGGGGCTAGGGAGTATCGAGTTGATCATTATACATGAAGAAATAACCAATTTCATCGTTTGGTTTATGTTTTACACGCGTTTTAAATTTCATTGCCGAAATCGCTTTTTCTCGCCGAGATAAGCACGTTTTCTGAAATGCCGCTCTCCCGTCACTCTGGTTAAAGTGTTATGAAAAAAAAGGCTGTTGGGGGCTAGGGAGTATCGAGTTGATCATTATACATGAAGAAATAACCAATTTTATCGTTTGGTTTATGTTTTACACGCGTTTTAAATTTTATTGCCGAAATCGCTTTTTCTCGCCGAGATAAGCACGTTTTCTGAAATGCCGCTCTCCCGTCACTCTGGTTAAAGTGTTATGAAAAAAAAGGCTGTTGGGGGCTAGGGAGTATCGAGTTGATCATTATACATGAAGAAATAAGCAATTTCATCGTTTGGTTTATGTTTTACACGCGTTTTAAATTTTATTGCCGAAATCGCTTTTTCTCGCCGAGATAAGCACGTTTTCTGAAATGCCGCTCTCCCGTCACTCTGGTTAAAGTGTTATGAAAAAAAAGGCTGTTGGGGGCTAGGGAGTATCGAGTTGATCATTATACATGAAGAAATAACCAATTTCATCGTTTGGTTTATGTTTTACACACGTTTTAAATTTTATTGCCGAAATCGCTTTTTCTCGCCGAGATAAGCACGTTTTCTGAAATGCCGCTCTCCCGTCACTCTGGTTAAAGTGTTATGAAAAAAAAGGCTGTTGGGGGCTAGGGTGTATCGAGTTGATCATTATACATGAAGAAATAACCAATTTCATCGTTTGGTTTATGTTTTACACGCGTTTTAAATTTTATTGCCGAAATCGCTTTTTCTCGCCGAGATAAGCACGTTTTCTGAAATGCCGCTCTCCCGTCACTCTGGTTAAAGTGTTATGAAAAAAAAGGCTGTTGGGGGCTAGGGAGTATCGAGTTGATCATTATACATGAAGAAATAACCAATTTCATCGTTTGGTTTATGTTTTACACGCGTTTTAAATTTTATTGCCGAAATCGCTTTTTCTCGCCGAGATAAGCACGTTTTCTGAAATGCCGCTCTCCCGTCACTCTGGTTAAAGTGTTATGAAAAAAAAGGCTGTTGGGGGCTAGGGAGTATCGAGTTGATCATTATACATGAAGAAATAAGCAATTTCATCGTTTGGTTTATGTTTTACATGCGTTTTAAATTTTATTGCCGAAATCGCTTTTTCTCGCCGAGATAAGCACGTTTTCTGAAATGCCGCTCTCCCGTCACTCTGGTTAAAGTGTTATGAAAAAAAAGGCTGTTGGGGGCTAGGGAGTATCGAGTTGATCATTATACATGAAGAAATAACCAATTTCATCGTTTGGTTTATGTTTTACACGCGTTTTAAATTTTA